>NC_056441.1:65984798-66284798 GCF_018296145.1 Oncorhynchus tshawytscha
TAGGCTAGGTTGTAGCAACCTCATGAGGGGTATAGAGAAAATTAGAGTATCATGTAGTAGCCTAAACCTATCGATGTTACATTTAACTGGGTGAATGAAATATGAACGACAGTCCTCCAATATGCTGTAATAGAAATAAGGCCATGCTCATAAATAAATAATTGTCCTTAAACGGCACCGACTGCCACTGGTCTTTATTAATAACCTTCAAAGCTAGTAAGGTATCGTTCAGAGCCATTCAGAGCCACCTAATTCCTGTAGTGAAGTACTAGATGCTAATACCTATGAACTACAAGTATATTCCTTTGCTACTCTGATCTGATAGAGCACAGACGAAGGCTTTTGTTTCTTAGTTATTGTCACACCCTGACCATAGTTTGCTTTGTATGTTTCTATGTTTTGGTTGGTCAGGGTGTGAGCTGGGTGGGCATTCTATGTTACATGTCTAGTTTGTCTAGTTCTATGTTTGGCCTGATATGGTTCTCAATCAGAGGCAGGTGTTCGTCATTGTCTCTGATTGGGAACCATATTTAGGTAGCCTGTTTGGTGTTGGGTTTTGTGGGTGATTGTCCTTAGTGTCTTGATGTCCTTGGTCTGTGTACCAGTATTAGGCTATTTCGGTTTTCGTTACGTTTATTGTTTTGTAGTGTTTGTATTTAGATTCGTGTTACTTCAGTTTAATGAACATGGATCGCAATCTACACGCCACATTTTGGTCCGACTCTCTTTCCCATACAGAAAACCGTTAGTTATCTTCAAAGCTACTCTTATAGACCCTCAGTACTTGATTCCTGTACTGAAAAGCTAGCTGCTAAATACACTATACCTTTGAGCTAAATAGGTTTGGTACTGTGACCTGAGATGTCTGTGATAAACTGAGCTGTCTCCTCCAGGTTATTCTCCAGCTCTAATAATCAGTCCGGGGAACTTCATCCCATCATTCTAATGACTCCATGAAGCCTATTATCACACATCTTGGTGCAGACCTCTTCTTAATATTTATGCTAATCCACAGCTATTTGGAAAGCTTCACCAGATAGCCTACATTGTAAAATGTTACCCTAAATGCTTAATTAGGTTTTTTAAAACTAGGCAACCAATTCCTCCTCACACTTTTATTTTGACTTCCTGTGTCCTTATCCATGGTGTTATGAATATAATTTGTCCTTGATATATAAATAGGGAGAAAAGTTAGTTCTCAGGAAGTCTGTAGAAAGTAGTGCCTACTTTTTGACACATTTTGTCATACTGCCAAGCCCCTCTAGCCGGCCAATATCTGGAAACAAGCCAGTTTCCCTATAAGACGCATGTACTCATTGTCACTGGTAATGACAAAGTCAAACAAACATTGACCTCTCCATCAAATACAAAAGCTTTTTAGACTTTATAGTATAGGGATTATGATCACTGCAACTCTAGTTATCCTCATTCACAGTTACCAGGCCCACAGTATACAGTAACTATTGTTATTTTGAATAGTTTATTAGAGTTCCACCATTACCTCTCTTCTAGCCACATAAAAAAATCCCTTAGTTGTAAAGGCCTTTTTGAACCTGACAGGGTTGTTCCTTTGGCCTATGATAGGAGTCGTGACTTCCATCTCATTCACTTTGATTAACTGCTCTTGAATTCTTTGGCTGCAAAGCTATTCACTTAAATGGTCAACAGCACTGCAGAGGGCCATCATGCAATCACTTTGAAATATGGCTCACACAGCGGGAGAGAGGGGACTGAAAAGACAACAACATACTCAACATACACACTCATCACAGCACATACACTATATATACAAAAGTATGTGGACACCCCTTCAAATTAGTAGATTCGGCTATTTCAGCCACACCTGTTGCTGACAGGTGCATAAAATCGAGCACACAGCCATTCAATCTCCATAGACAAACTTTGCAGTAGAATGGCCTTATGTCAGCACAAGAACTGTTAGACGAGAGCTTCAAGAAATGGGTTTCGATGGCCAAGCAGCCGCACACAAACCTAAGATCACCATGCGCAATGCCAAGCATCGGCTGGAGTGGTGTAAAGCTCGCCGCCATTGGACTTTGGAGCAGAGGAAATGGGTTCTCTAGAGTGATAAATCACGCTTCACCATCTGGCAATACGATGGACAAATCTGGGTTTGGCAGATGCCAGGAGAACGCTAACTGCCCCAATGCATGTGCCAACTGTTTGGTGGTGGAGTAATAAGTTTGGTGGTCGAGTAATAATGGTCTGGGGGTGATTTTCATGGTTCGGGCTAGACCCCTTAGTTCCAGTGAAGGGAAATCTTAACGCTACAGCATACAATGACATTCTAGACAATCCTGTGCTTCTAACTTTCTGTTTCAACATGACAATTCCCCTGTGCACAAAGCGAGGTCCATACAGAAAAAGTTAAAATAGGTGTAGAAGAACTTGATTGTGCTACACAGAGCCCTGACCTCAACCCTTATCGAAAACCTTTGGGATGAATTGGAACACCGATTGTGAGCCAGGCCTAATCGGCCAACATCAGTGCCCAACCTCACTAATGCTCTTATGGCTGAATGGAAGCAAGTCCCCGTAGCACTGTTCCAAATCTAGTGGAAAGCCTTCCCAGAAGAGTGGAGGCTGTTATAGCAGCAAAGGGGGACCAACTCCATATTAATGCCCATGATTTTGGAATAAGATGTTTGACAAGCAGGTGTCCACATACTTTTGGTCATGTAGACTAGTGGTTAGAGCGTTGGGCCTGTAACCGAAAGGTTGCTAGATCGAATCCCCGAGCTGACCAGGTAAAAATCTGTTGTTCTGCCCCTGAACAAGGCACTGTTCCTAGGCCATCATTGCAAATAAGAATTTGTTCTTAACTGACTTGCCTAGTTAAATAAAGGTTAAATAAAAATAAAAAAGATATACTGTATGATACAATAGGTGACCTTGGTAACACGTTAGGTAATCCATGTATGTGATTGAAAGTGGTCTCAAGACCGCAATGCATTCCCACTGAAAGCGGTTGTTATGATTTGTAGAATCTGAACTGAAATAGCCCCTAGCAGCACAGCACTTCAGTACTCATAATGACTGAGGAAATATGTGTCTGCACGTCTTGGTTGTGAAACAGAAGATTAAAGCAGCCAAACTGGTAATTGGAGAACTCAGAAGGCGTGCAGCAACAGATCATGTTTTGTTCATTGTCATGCAAAATATTATTGACGATTATATCAGAATTGTTATTCACAGTACACGTACTGTAGGTCTACTTGCACAGCAGTAACATTCCATCTCATACTTTGGCAGAATGATTTAGCACCAGCACAACTCTCTACTTAACCTCTCTATGGCAGGTAGTTACAGAGCATGCCACCACATGTCAGTGCAGAATCAGTGGGAGTGTTATTCCTGGACACCAATCCAAGGCTTCATTTGTCCTGTGATGACACAGCAGGGATGACATGCATTAAACTCTGCTTAGATTAACAGCCCAGTGCAGTCGAGAGAGAGAGAGAGAGAGAGAGAAAAAGAGAGAAATCTGAGGGCCAGCCAGACTCTCTCTCTCACACACACCGCACACTCCGATGAAGCACATTCCCCCAATTAAAAAGGACAACCCAGCAAGGCCATACAGATAAAGTTTCCCCTGACAATCCAGCGTGGGAAACATATACTGCTGTGCTTTATTACAGAGGCTAATATTAGTTTCCAACACCTTAGAAGGGCATTACATTGGCAAATCATTCTTTAGATGACTTTATGTATTCTTTACCTACTCTTATATAAGTGTTTTCCATCACATGACTTTCTAAATGGTTCTATTTTGAAATATAATTCATTTGGTCTCTGCTTTCTATTTAAGCTTAGAGGACATTTAAGAAATTGCCTTAAAATGGATTTGAATAAATGCCCTTTAGAAGAAAAAGGTCACGCACCCGAGCCACAAAACTGGCACTGTCATTTATCAGACAATTCCCACACTGGTTACGTCTTTGGATTTGGCAGCTAGTTTGAATGGTCTCCTCTGATCCGATTTGAGCTCATGACAAAAATGTATTTTCACTTCACATGCAGGCAATGAATATGTAACTTCATAGAATCACATTCATAAGAATGTAGCGGAATCATTATCTTTGTCTGTGTCCAGGAATGATAAGATTTTATTTAACTAGGCAAGTCAGTTAAGAACAAATTCTTATTTACATTGACAGCCTACCCCAGCCAAACCCAGACAACGCTGAGTCAATTGTGCACCGCCCTATGGGACTCCCAGTCATGGCCGGATGTGATATTGTGTTGACTGCTGCCAACACACTGACTCAACTACAGCCACTTTAATAATGGAAATTGATGTAAAATATATCACTAGCCACTTTTAACAATGCTACTTAATATAATGTTCACATACCCTACATTACTCATCTCATATGTATATGTATATACTGTACTCTATATCATCTACTGCATCTTTATGTAATACATGTATCACTAGCCACTTTAACTATGCCACTTTGTTTACATACTCTACATTACTGATCTCAAGTCTGGGTTAAACTTATATTTTTATGCTTTTATATCACCTGAACAGTAGGATATTGCATGAGAGAGGTAGCTTGTGAAATTACTGTCTGTCTGGTTGTTGTAGAATCTAACAATTACAGTGTATAAATTTACAGTCTGAAAGAAGATAAAAGGTCTGGGATACTATGACATTATTGTCATAATTTATACCAGAACAAACAGACACAACAAATGTGCTTTTATGAGAGAGCTAGCTTGTGAAATAACTATGTCTGCTTGTTTTATTGTAAGGCGACAACTGTTGGAATCAGAGTCATATGTATATACGTGGGGATAAAAGCCGACGTTCTGTATATTCCTTTGGAAATAGAGGATGACGCAGCGGGACGAGGCGGACCCAAAGTTAAAAGTTAATGGAGTGTTTTCATGTGCTGAACACATTCAAATACCATACATTTTTAGCCAGCAGCATACCACCCTGCAACCCACTGCTGGCTTGCCTCTGAAGCTAAGCACGGTTGGTCCTGGATGGGAGACCAGATGCTGCTGGAAGTGGTGTTGGTGAGGATGTGGAATTGGAGACTAATGGGAGTGGAGTTGCTGTGCAGGAGATGGACAAACATACAAATAAAATAAGTCAAAATAAAAAGTATGTTTGAATGACACTGAGGGGCAGTGTTTTTACAGCTAATGCCGGTTTGCCTGAGGCTGTTCCTGTGCAGGTGTTTGTACACGTGCATATGCACATGGGGGTGGGGAATGGAATTAATTGTTTTTTTTATTTTTCTTCTTGGGGGAAATGTGGGAGGGGTCTCGAATGGTTGAGGGACAGCTATTGGGGAACTGTGGAGGGATCTTGGAGGGTTCAGGTTCAATCTTTTTGGCCTGGTGGGAGATCTGTCAACGTGCCCTTGAGCCGGACATTGACCCTGGATGCTTCAGTGTGCCACTCTGAATGGGAGTCTGTTGGATGACTGGTATGGTGTAGTTGTTGAGCGGCTTCACTGCAAGTATATTGTATGTTTCGGATATTCAATAATATATATATTTTTAAATAAATAAATAGTGGTGTTGGTGGACCAGTAGGTCGCAATCTGTCCTCTGTACCTATTTGTTTTACATCCCAGGGCAGGGATTGGGGACATTTCCCTATGTAGGTTGCTGCCTTTTTGATGGAACATTAAACGGGTGTCTTGACTCTCTGTGGTCACTAAAGATCCCATGGCACTTATTATAAGAGTAGAGGTGTTAACCCCAGTGTCCTGGCTAAATTCCCCATCTGTCCACCTAATAATCCCCAGCTTTGGCTCTTTCATCCCCCTCCTCTCCCCTGTAACTATTCCCCAGGTTGTTGCTGTGAATGAGAATGTGTTCTCAGTCAACTTACCTGGTAAAAAAAAAAAAAACTTTCACAGTGCTGAAAGTAAGAGAGATGTTCTACGACGATACCTACACAGTTATGTTGCAGCTAATTGTTTTATTTTGTATAACACCCTGCCGATACGAAAAATCATGTATTTCAGCTGAGTAATAAAGAACTGAAGACATAAAGTACTTTGATTTCTGGTCGATTATAAAATGAATAAGTGACTGAAGGAACTTATTTTCTATTTTATTCTTTGCTTATTGAAAGCTTGTGGCGCAGCGGTCTAAGGCACTACATCTCAGTGCATGAGGTGTCACTACAGTCCCTGGTCCAAATACAGGCAATAACAAATCAAATCAAATTTATTTGTCACATACTGTCACGGTTTTCCTTAGGTGAAGGAGAGTCAGACCAAAATGCGGAGTGGCTATTGCGATCCATGTTTAATGAAAACAAAGTAAACACGAATCAAATACAAAAACAATAAACATAACACGAAAACCGAAACAGCCTAATACTGGTGCTAAGTAACACAGCCAGAACAAGGACATAAGGACAATCACCCACAAATCCCAACAAACAGGCTACCTAAATATGGTTCCCAATCAGAGACAATGACGAACACCTGCCTCTGATTGAGAACCATATCAGGCCAAACATAGAACTAGACAAACTAGACATGTAACAGAATGCCCACTCAGCTCACACCCTGACCAACCAAAACATAGAAACATACAAAGCAAACTATGGTCAGGGTGTGACACATACACATAGTTAGCAGATGTTAATGCGAGTGTAGCGAAATGCTTGTGCTTCTAGTTCCGGCAATGCAGTAATAACCACCGAGTAGTCTAACCTAACAATTCCAAAACTACTACCTTATACACACAAGTGTAAAGGGATAAAGAATATGTACATAAAGATATGAATGAGTGATGGTACAGAACGGCATAGGCAAGATGCAGTAGATGGTATCGAGTACAGTATATACATATGAGATCAGCAGTAGCGTGCCGTGGGCCTGGGGCCTGGGCCTTCAGTGAAGTCCTACACAGTCCCACTTGAATTAATCCACCTCTTATTACCATCATTATGGTGCCATGGCTCTAGACACTATACATTTAGACAGAAACGCAGTATAACCAGGCGTTGCGTCACCTTAAAATTGACATTTTTATTCAGAGAATTGCAGGGGAAGAGTACAATACCTTTTCATTGTGCAGCTTCGTTGCCCTGCGCGCTTGTTCGTTGAGCTGTAGATCCACTCGGGTGTCCCCAAAAGTTTTCAAAAGCACCATTGCTTGTAAGTGCCCAGCCGTACTTTGGTGTCTCGTTGCTGCCTTGGTTAGACAACTCAGGTTTGCAAAGCCAGTGTGGCTCCAAACACCAAATCGATCACTTGCAAATAATAGGCATTCCCAGCAGTACAGTTTGCAGTGCTTCTCGGAGCCTGTGAGCCATTGATAGCGCTCGTAGTTGGAACTTTGAAAGTGGCGAACGAACCCCTTTCCCGCCTGTGACAGGCTTTGTAGCGTCAGCGTCGACCTCTCCTGACAATGTCTAACTTTTTTTGAAAAGTTTGTCTTGAGAATGGCGTCATAATTATATCCTCGACCAAATCGATATCTTCTCCTTCCGCCATTGTGGGTTGAAAAAACAGCTTAGTAGTACGCAAATTAATTTGTTTATCAAATTCAGTTTCCTAGTTCTGTCACGTTCTGACCTTCATTTCCTTTGTTTTGTCATTATTTAGTATGGTCAGGGCGTGAGTTGGGGTGGGCAGTCTATGTTTGTTTTTCTATGATTTGGGTATTTCTATGTTTCGGCCTAGTATGGTTCTCAATCAGAGGCAGGTGTCATTAGTTGTCTCTGATTGAGAATCATACTTAGGTAGCCTGGGTGTCACTGTGTGTTTGTGGGTGATTGTTCCTGTCTCTGTGTTTTGCACCAGATAGGACTGTTTTAGGTTTCACACGTTTCTTGTTTTTGTAGTCAGTTGTTCATGTGCACATTTATGTATTAAAAGAACCATGGACACTTACCACGCCGCATATTGGTCCTCTGATCCTTTTCGCCTCTCCTCTTTGGAAGAAGAGGAGGAAATCCTTGACAAGTTCTGAGATTCTGCATAGACCTGCCCATATAGGACCTGCCTCTCAATATTGGTAATCCAATCAAAAGACGTGCACGCACTACGCCTGCTAGCTGGCTCCTGTGTAACACTGGAGCCAGCCAGCAGGCATACAATAGCCAACTCTAAAGCTGATTGGTTGACACTAAATTTTAATTTCCATTCCCTTTAAGCTACAAGCGCCCGCACTGTTGATTCTGAAGGCCTGAGGGCAGATTTTAGACCCCTGACAACACATGATGGCTGAATATGATTGGATAAAAGATCTAACATAAAGACCAGCCCTCCAAATCTCAACCTGGGGCTGGAAGCAGTGCAACCAAGAGGAAAGCTATGAAATGAAGAGTATAACTCTTACTCTGGGGAATAATTTAATACATATTTGTGGGAAAATATATTTTAAAAATATATATATTCTGATGATGTTTAGGCCATCAGAGAAGGCCTTGCTGGCCCTGACGGCCCACCACTGCTTGAACTGTATGTTTGCCACAGTGTAATAGCACCATTCAGTTCTCTCTGATCTCTCCATAACAGCTCTAACCTTCCACAGTGAGCTGGAAGAACTTGGTGGTGTCTCCATACTCGATGGATGTTGCCATACAGCTGAGGAGTCCTGGGTGGAGGTCCCTTAGGGCCTTGGTGATGGTGACCTTAGCCTCTCAGCCATCCTGGTACAGGGTGTAACCACCGCTGACCAGGTCTAGGGCCTCCCTGTCCAGCAGCCACGACACCGTCACAGGGGGGTTGGCGTAGACGGGACAGGACAGCACCATGTCACTAAACTCCTCCACTGTCACATTGTCTGTCCCTGACAGATTTGGGGGGACAGCAGAAGGAGAGGAAGAGTAGGAGGAGAGGAATAGAGAGATCAGGAAGAGACAAATATTCTATGATAGGGATCGATAGGGCTCTCCAATGTAATTGAGTGTGTGCTAAGGCATACACACATTTATCATGCTATGAATTCTATTGCAAATGTCCATTAAGAATTCTCTTATCTCTACAATATTCTTCATGTAGAAATGACTGCTGTGTCATCCCTCCTCCCTCAACTTTGAAAAGGTCGATGACATTCGCTCCTCATTCACTCAGCCTATTCACTCATCCACTGGTCCCCCTCACACAGAACTACCATACGCCTTGACCTCTTCTCCCCTTTTTCTCCAGATTAAATCCTGAGACTAGTATGGTCCGGCCGCCCGACAACCTGCCCGCTCGGTCCCATCCTCTCCTCCCTTCTCTAGACCATCTCTGGAGACCTTGTCCCATTCCTCACTTCCTTCATCAACTCATCCCTGACCACTGTCTGCGTCCCCTCTGACTTCAAGGTGGCCAGTCCCTCACATCCTAAAAAACAACAACACTCGGCCCCTCTGAAAACTACAAACCGGTATCCCCTCTTTCTTTTCTTTCCAAAACACTTGACCATGCTGTCTCTGACCAACTCTCTCACTGTCTCTCTCAGAATGATCTTCTTGACCCTAACCAGTCCTAACCAGGCTTCAAGACGGGTCACTCAACCGAGACTGCTCTTCTCTGTATCATGGAGACTCTCCGCACTACCAAAGCTGACTCTCTCTCCTCTGTTCTCATCCTCCTCGATCTATCCGCTGCCTTCGACACCGTGAACCATCAAATTCACGCACCGCGTAATCGCACTACTGGTGTCCCTTGGGGCTCGGTTCTAGGCCCTCCCCTCTTCTCTTTACGCAACAAGTCACTTGACTCCGTCATGTCCTCACATGGTCTCTCCCTCCTATCATTGCTATGCTGATGACACTAAACTACTTTTCTCCTTCCCCTCTTCTGACACCCAGGTGGACACATGCATCTCTGCGTGCCTGGCAGATAAGTCGGCCCACCACCTCAAGCTCAACCTCAACAAGAAGGAGTTGCTCTTCCTCCCGGGGAAAGCCTGCCCATTCCATGACCTCTTCATCACGGTTGACAACTCCACGGTGTCCCCGTCCCAGAGTGCCACGAACCTTGGTGTGACCCTGGAGAACAGCCTTTCATTCTCTGCAAATGTCAAAGCAGTGACTCACTCCTGCAGATTCATGCTCTACAACATCCGTAGAGTACGATCCTACCTCACACAGGAAGTGGCGCAGGTCTTAATCCAGGCACTTGTCATCTCCCATCTGGACTACTGCAAATCACTGTCGGCTGGGCTCCCCGCTTGTGCCATCAAACCCCTGCACTTATCCAGAACGCTGCAGCCCGCCTGATGTTCAACCTTCCCAAGTTCTCCCATATCAAACCGCTCCTCCACACAATTCACTGGCTTCCAGACAAAGCTCACATCCAATACAAGACCATGGTGCTTGTCTATGGATTAGCAAGATGAACTGTCCCTCACTACTTTCAGGCTACCCTACACTCCAACTCGAGTACTCCCTTCAGCCACCCCTGGTCTCTTGGCCCTCCCACCCCTACAGGAGGGCAATCCTCGCTCAGCCCAGTCCAAGCTCTTCTCTGTCTTGGCACCCCAATGGTGGAACCAGCTTCCCCCTGAAGCTAGGACAGCAGAGTCCCTGCCCATCTTCCGAAAACATCTGAAACCCTACCTCTTCCAAAAGTAATTTAAATAATCCCACAGCAGATTTCTGGTTCCAAGTACCCTTATACATGTTCACATAATAAGATTTAGAGTTGAGCATGTTCCCTTCCTTTACTGAGACTAAACTGCAGCCCTGCCTGGTACCACTGCAGCTCCTCCTCCCCCTGACCCCCCCTTTCTGTACCCTCCAGATTGGTGTATATATACACCCCACGTCCACGTCTCCGTGCCCCACATCACCTGCCCCGATTCTGACCGCACGTGTAAATGGAACGTAGTTCCCTTTTATGCACTTTTCTCTCTATCCGTACTCTGACCTTGAATTTAAGCATGCCAATATAATCATATTCACCCGCTTATTCGTTAGTGTGGAGATCTAAGTAATGAATTGATGTGTGGCGGAGGTGTCTACAGATACGCTGTATTGACCTTGACCTTGAATTAATTCCACCACATTCTCACACAAGGAAACCATGAATAAGGTTGAGTGAACCTGCCGGCTCTAAGTGGAAAATGATTTTTTCCCCAGATAGAAATAACAGCATTCTCCATGCAATGACATTTATAAATTGATAGGAGCTATTGATAACAGCTAGGTAAATGAGTAATCCGTTTGGAGAAGGGGACTGTAAATACACATAGCAATTGTTTTAGATAATTTTCCCTTATGATCCCTGGCAGGGCCGGTCCTGGACATTCAGTCGCTCTAGAAGAGACAATAATCTGCAATAAACTGCTGGCTACTCGTCCGTTGTATAACCTAACAACAGTTGTGCTTCCCTAAAAACTGCCTGGGTTTAAACAAACATCTTCTCTTTTCAGGAAGAGAAAAGCCCAATTAATAGGGCCAGAATAGCAAAGTACATTTTTTTTTTATCTCCTCGAATATTACAGGCTGCAGTTTAGCTTCTGATTGTCATAGTGAGGAATCAATATATCCCCATATGCATCGGTCACATCTTTCGCGGGCATTTTAGAGCTTGTTTCTACCATAAGGCGTCACAGAGTTAAGCATTGTTATAGAGCGCTTGATATAATCTGGATACGTTTTATGTATTTATTTTAAAATATAAAGCAAACAATATATATCGTTTATTCCCTTTTCTTTAACACAGGGTATGTGATACCCTCACTCAAATTAGAGCCCTGGTTTTAGTCAAACACACCAAGCCCTTCCCAGACAGAGGTATTTAATCAGTGCATGCGACAGTATTGGTGTATTTGGCTATATCGACATCTATGGATAGGATAATTATGTCTGTCAAACAGGTAGGCTTACCACTTATTTATTGGAAGATGTAGAAATAAGCTCCAATTATATTTAACACCTGCATCGTAGAGTTACCATGTCGCTAACACTATGCAACCTACTACCTATAGTAGGAAAATGAGTTTCTTATTAATAATATCCCACCTGTTATCACACATGGCACGAACCCATTTTTGTTACAATTACAATAAAAATAACACTTTTATATAACATATTTATCATACATTTTAATATTTCTGTAGAACTGTAAAACCGAGTAAGATCATTTGATCTTTGGAAACAACTGCTGTCATAAATGCATGACGGGCCTCGTTTCACTGGAGCAGTGTAAAATAAACTTTATGTCATTGACCCAGCCTTAACGAATGTCATTTATTTTTCAAATCAGATTTGATTGTCCAACATCACTTTCAACAATGTATTTATTTAGTCTCCACCTAGAGTGGCCTCTTTCCTCTGCGGCGGTGCTGTATTGCACTCAGCGATGTTTTCTCTCGGTAGCTGTCCATGTTCCAGAAATCAAATCATCCGAGTTTGCTTGAACATCAGCCTGATGTCCAGCTTCTTCCACCTCTGGAAACTATCTAGGTGGTCATGCGACTTCTCATTCGAGCTGAGGTGGCACAGATTCTTCCAGTCCCTGGTTCCATCCCTGACCAGCGCAGATTTGCATTCGTGTGAAAAAACAGAAGGCTGCATCGTTTTGCTTGGAATAGACAAGCCTTTGTCTCTCCACTTTCTCCCCGTTCGCCATCGGGCCACCGAAAACTTTCGTTGCCCCTCATCTCTTGGGAAATTCCCCTCCTTATCCTGATGTGGCCCAGCCTGCACTAACATATCCCGTAAAGATCCATTCCCATATTTTGGTCACTCAATGGGATATTTTATGTGTTTTGTCTGGGAGTCGAATTTAGCAGTACCACCACTGTTATCCGGGACGGGGAGCGACGATTTGAGTCTGGGTCCAAGTAGTTGGGTCTTCGTTGGCATTGTTTGGAGGTGTTCGCTAGGCCTGGTGCTGGAATCAGCGAACGGGTGCTTGTCGTTCTCGGCGAATAAATGGCCTGTCTTCGTTGGCTTGTCATTCTCCACACCAGTTGATGGACATTGCTGCACGCTGATAAATTTCACCAGCGAATTTATTTGTGCCTCTTTTCTCGTTGTTTTTTACTCGCTTTGTTTCAAATCTCTATAGATTACTTTTAGCTAAAATGTTATCCACTAGTAACGTTAGTAGCTAGCTAACGTTAACAGGCTAGGTTAGGCTACTGCCTTAATCACTAATCGTCTTCGTCACACACACAAACATAAACATAATAATTTAATTGGCAGATTCATTTTTATTGATGTCTCACAATTAGATAATCCCAAACAAACACACACATCACCATCACCACAGCGACCAAGGATAGTGGGAGGGATTTTCGGGAGAAGTGGTAATGGGGTCGAGACAGGAACTGCAGCAACGCTATGAGCTGGTGGATGGGGTGCCGCGGGCGGTGTTGTAGCCTATCTGGGGCGCCGAAGTGCGGCAGCCAATTGTCAAAATGCCTCCCCAAATTCAAGTGCCGCCAGAGGCGGCGGCCTAATCTTGCCTAATGGGAGGGCCGGCACTGAACCCTGGAGACGAATGGGAAACCAGTCATATGAAAGAAAATCATATCAACATGAAATGTATTGTTGTCCCTTTTCCACAGTGATGTAGGCTAGAAATAGCTGTGCCGTTATTCTGAATTGTAATTGTGTGCCCTCATAATTTGCGTAGATGAAATGTGGAGAGCCAAGCTATAGGCTTCTGCAGGGCTGGACCTGCAGAGTTCATGTATATGCTTTAGAATGTTTTCATTTAATACCAGGGCTTTTTTCTATTTAATTTACAATTTGTATCATGTTAAATATTAGCCACTATCTGGAACTAACATCAGTAATACACACATACATGTATTAATAACTGTCACTTTAGTGTTTGTTTTCTTCCATTTATAGCTTCTATTTTGCATCATTCCAGGAATCCCTCAAGGTAATTTTGTCCAAAATTAGGTTGTAGATAACCCAGCAAATAACCATCTTTCCAAGGTGCAGTTGCTGTGCAGCTGTTGTCTAATCTGATGCACATTTAAGTGTGTTTAGGATAAACTGTAATAAAACAAATGGGGAAATACACATGGTGCTGTTCCCAGACAAAACAAGGTGTCTATGTTCTAGACAAAATACTGGTCTATTTGCTCTTTGATGTAGTTATTGTAGCCTATAGGAGTGACTAGGAGAAGGAGCATGTATCATGGTAGCTGAGAGTTTTAGAATGAGGGAAGGCCACCAGTTGGTGCTGAAACTGAGACGAACATGCATGCATTTACATGGCTTTCTTTCATAGTGGGAGGGTTTTCAGAGGGTTTTCAGCAGTTACATTAAATGTATTCAGCGTCTGCAAGGGAACCAAACCTGCAAAGCTCATTACCGTGGCCATGAGAAAATCTGAATTAAACACATATTAATACAAATAATAATTATATACAGTGGGGAGAACAAGTATTTGATAACCTGCAAAATCATCAGTGTTTCCTACTTACAAAGCATGTAGAGGTCTGTAATTTTTTAAATCATAGGTACACTTCAACTGTGAGAGACGGAATCTAAAACAAAAATCCAGAAAATCACATTGTATGATTTTTTAGTAATTCATTTGCATTTTATTGCATGACATAAGTATTTGATACTTCAGAAAAGCATAACTTAATATTTGGTACAGAAACCTTTGTTTGCAATTACAGAGATCATACGTTTCCTGTAGTTCTTGACCAGGTTTGCACACACTGCAGCAGTGATTTTGGCCCACTCCACCATACAGACCTTCTCCAGATCCTTCAGGTTTCGGGGCTGTCACTGGGCAATACAGACTTTCAGCTCCCTCCAAAGATTTTCTATTGGGTTCAGGTCTGGAGACTGGCTAGGCCACTCCAGGACCTTGAGATGCTTCTTAGAGCCACTCCTTAGTTGCCCTGGCTGTGAGTTTCGGGTCATTGTCATGCTGGAAGACCCAGCCACGACCCATCTTCAATGCTCTTACTGAGGGAAGGAGGTTGTTGGCCAAGATCTCACGATACATGGCCCCATCCATCCTCCCCTCAATATGGTGCAATCGTCCTGTCCCCTTTGCAGAAAAGCATCCCCAAAGAATGACGTTTCCACCTCCATGCTTCACGGTTGGGATGGTGTTGGGGTTGTACTAATCCTTCTTCTTCCTCCAAACACGGCGAGTGGAGTTTAGAGCAAAAATCTCTATTTTTGTCTCATCAGACCACATGACCTTCTTCTCCCATTCCTCCTCTGGATCATCCAGATGGTCATTGGCAAACTTCAGACGGGCCTGGACATGCGCTGGCTTGAGCAGGGGGACCTTGCGTGCGCTGCAGGATTTTAATCCATGACAGCGTAGTGTGTTACTAATGGTTTTCTTTGAGACTGTGGTCCCAGCTCTCTTCAGGTCATTGACCAGGTCCTGCCGTGTAGTTCTGGGCTGATCCCTCACCTTCCTCATGATCATTGATGCCCCACAAGGTGAGATCTTGCATGGAGCCCCAGACCGAGGGTGATTGACCGTCATCTTGAACTTCTTCCATTTTCTAATAATTGCGCCAACAGTTGTTGCCTTCTCACCAAGCTGCTTGCCTATTGTCCTGTAGCCCATCCCAGCCTTGTGCAGGTCTACAATTTTATCCCTGATGTCCTTACACAGCTGTCTGGTCTTGGCCATTGTGGAGAGGTTGGAGTCTGTTTGATTGAGTGTGTGGACAGGTGTCTTTTATACAGGTAACGAGTTCAAACAGGTGCAGTTAATACAGGTAATGAGTGGAGAACAGGAGGGCTTCTTAAAGAAAAACTGACAGGTCTGTGAGAGCCGGAATTCTTACTGGTTGGTAGGTGATCAAATACTTATGTCATGCAATAAAATGCAAATTAATTACTTAAAAATCATGCAATGTGATTTTCTGGATTTTTGTTTTAGATTCCGTCTCTCACAGTTGAAGTGTACCTATGATAAAAATGACAGACCTCTACATGCTTTGTAAGTTGGGAAACCTGCAAAATCGGCAGTGTATCAAATACTTATTCCCCCCACTGTATATTTAAAAGCACTGGGCCTTTACTAGTCCTGTATTAGCAGACCGATGTAGCTGAAAAAGCTAACACAATTCTGAATCCCCTCTTAGAAGAAATCACAGCACCCCCACCCCCAAACATCTTCCCATGGCTATGCCACTATGCACCTCCATAAGGTAAGTCTGAATACCAACAACATTTTTTAAGTTGGAATCGGGCCCCTACAGCACATCCAAGATGAGAACAATAGGATTAGTTATGGTACCATTATAAAAACACCAGACATGATTACAATACATCTTTGTAATGTACTTACAGTAGCTATTTCTGTATGTATGTAATTTATTTCATCTGACTGACTGACACCGCGTGTGAAATTAGGTTGGGTTTTCCTCCATGGCTTTTATTCTTCTGGTCTATTTTATTGAAATGTTTCCTGTTTCACACTCTATATACACACACCTCAGACATGACACATACCCATCTATAATAGGGTCAATTAATTATACACCAAGCACTGGTACTCACTGTGCTGGATAAACATTATCTTAGTGATGAAAGGGGATAGTTTTCATGGCAGAGAGGTAGATATCGGTAGAGTATTTTTGGAATAAAGAAGGGTTATTTTTATTGACCTGCTGCTAGCTGATACAAACAGCCCAGGAAGAGAAGCGGGGTAAGGGCTTTTATCAGGGGGTTCATTTTCATCCTAAAGGCTGGAGACCTAGAGGAGGAAGCCAAGGGACAATAATATGTTATAGCTCACAGAAAAAGCTTCCCTCTGCAGTGCCTGTGGTCAAGTGGTAACACTGCCAGCTCTTAGCACATCATTTATATAACATCCACTGAGACCAGAGGGTTCAATCCCTACTCTGTATCCAATTTTCCCACTGTGTCTCCTCTTCACATGTCCCTGTGTTTTTAAGCTGTCCAAACAAGAGAGGCAGAGCGAGAGAGGCAAGGCGAGCAGGGATATGAAGTGCCATCATCAGTCCAGGAGAATGTGAACAACACGATAACAGACGGGCATCAGAGGGGAAGCAACAAGATGACAAGAATTCAAGTGACATGGCACATGATGTCTGATGTGGCCTGATTGTTTCAGTCAGGCTAGAGCCTGGGACAGTCCAGTGACTGACACAGTGCATTCTTAGAAAAAAAGGTGTTTTCTAGAACCAAAGGGTTCTTTGGCTGTCCCCATAGCAGAACCCTTTGAAGAATCCCTTTTGGGTTCCATGTAGAACACTTTTAAATGGAACCCAAAATGGTTCTACCTGCAACCAAAAAAGGTTCACCTATGGGGACAGCCAAAGAACCCTTTTGGAACATTTTGATAGCTATTGAGATTTTAGACAGCTTTCATCCCTCCAAGTATTTACAGCCCTGTTGCCCCCTCCTGTGCTGAGAGAGTGGGAGTGCAGATAGATACCACATCTCCCTGTCACTGTCATCAGTTCTCTCTACCTGATAGGTGTCTTTGTAGTTTTTGAGTGTGTCTACTGGTTTTGGTTTGTAATTCTTCTCCATAAACGAACTTCAGACAACAGCACCTTTCCATAAAGTTTTTATGAGAATACATAGTGTGGAACAGCTGTTTAAGGCACTGCATCGCAGTGCTAGAGGCGTCTCTACAGACCCGGGTTTGATCCCGGGCTGTATCTCAACCGGCTGGGAGAGGGGGCTTTACAAGTAGGCCGTCATTGTAAATAAGAATTTGTTCTTAACTGACTTGCCTAGTTAAATAAAGGTACAAATATAATAAGGATGTATTCCATCCATAAGATACAGTATATTTTTCCCATTTGCATTACCATCTGCTGTCGCAGTGTTACAGATGGCCAGGTAAGTTAAGCTTTCCCCTGCCAATACCACAGGCTGCATCTTCTGTTGCAATAGGCCATCTTTGCTGCTCTGACGAGGGAGATTGTCAGCCACATTTATGTTTGATGCTACATCCTTCCTGATGATCAACACACATCTAGTTGAATAGTCTGAAATTGACTTTGGGTTTGAGGTTGATTGCTTGGTCATAAGCTAAGTTTGTTGTCATAAAAATACTATCCACAACCATTGTATGCTCTTAATCACCTATCTAATTTCTATTCACATTGAGTACAGAGGAAGAGGATAAGGTTAATTACATCTATGCCACATTGTAACTCATTAAGTTTCTCTCTGTTGTCACACGCATAATGATTCACTCAACTCCACCCCCATCCCTGAGATGCAAACAAAGCATAAATACCCAATAAGTATTAGCCATTCAGTTAAAAGACCTGTTAATATAAAATAAATAGTGGTATTTATTGGTCTGTATCTCTTGGTCCTTGTTAATGTCTTTTGGGCAAATTTTTTGTTCTACTTATCTATTTATCTGATTCCTTCTATTATGCAATGCCAAGGCACTTGAGATGTCTCACACTTTTATTCAGTGAGTAAGCCTTTTGGGATGTTGAAACTTTGCATTGGTGACCTGCTGACCAGAGCAGTGCTTACACAGCTGCAGAGGAGCTGTCTGTCTGACAGTGACAGGGGAGTTACAGCACAGGCCCAACAGTAACAATACATAGGACTGAGAGGGGAAACACACAGACACAGAGGCAGGGATGGAAGACTTTGGGCCTACACTGGCATCTGGGCCCACTTCTAATTCACCTATAATGGAGGAGTCTAGTGCCAAACTGTTCTGCTGCCACTGGGTAAGGCACAGAATCCCCCTGGCACATAGAGAGGAGCTATACCACATTCTCCGGATGACTGGACCCTTGGTAAGGACTGGCACTGCCCACCTAGCCTGTTGTGTGTAATTGTGCATTTCCCAAATGGCACCATATACTCCCTATATAGAACACTACTTTTTTAACAGGTAGTGCCTTATATAGGGAATATAGGGTACCATTTGGGACACAACTATTGTGTGGCCCTGTTTGGAAGTGGATAGCTCTGTTGCTAGGGTTATAGGTAGACTACTCTGTGAGAATGAAATACTAGGCTACAGGATTAACTGTGCAGTGCATACTAATGGCTCTATGATTTATTAAAAGTACACTCCGAGGGACACTGAAGCCCATCAGAACTAGTATTTCAAGTAGATTTCTCTTGATTAACTTAGAAGTAATGTCTGTCCCACTGGGCAGAGACGTCAGTTCAGCGTCTAGTTTGGATTTACATTTGGTTGAGTTGTCAACTATTGTGAATTCAGTGTGAAATCAACAAAAAATGTCACTATGTCATTGGGCTTAGGTTCAAAGTGAGGTGAAATGTCCTTACATTGATTACTTTTTACAAATCCAATAAGTTTTCAACGTTGATTCAACATCATCACATAGATTATTTGGGTTGAAATGATGTGGAAACAGCGTTGATTCAACCAGTTTTCCCAATGGGGTGTTTATTGTTTATGCATGTCTTTTTCCCCTAGCTGCTGTCTCGAATCCTAAACTACCTGCTTCCGTTTGTCATCACTATGTTCTGTGGTCGCCTGGGGAATGCGGTGTTAGCTGGCTATGGCCTGGCCTGCGCGGTGAGTCAATCCTCTAGCTATGTTGTGTAAACTGCTTGGGTCTATCAGCTTAGATAAGAAAATGGCTCCTCTGCATGTGATTAGAGAAGAGCGGGAAAATGGTAAGAAAGATTACAACATCACCTAAGGTCCTCACAGATTCTGGTGTTCATTTGAAGAACCACAAGGGAGGGGATAGCAATGATATAATCAATTCTATTTTTTTTTTAAATGTTACGTCAGAATGTAAATCTGTGTGTAACTGTGTGCTGTAAATGTGTTTGATGATCATCTTCTTCAGACTATTAATGTTACGACTGCAGCAACAGGAGGTGGACTTGCCTTAGCATGTGACACTTTGGTATCTCAGGTATGTAAATATATTTGAATGCAGTAGTTGAAGTATACGTTCCAGTTCAAATATATGCAACAGTCACAGACTGTGACCCCAACGATAATGTCTCATGTCATTCATGCTGCTGCTTGTGTGTGTGTGTATGTGTGTGTGTGTGTGTGTGTGTGTGTGTGTGTGTGTGTCTGAGCAGACATTTGGTGGTAAGAACCTGCAGCGTGTGGGGGTGATTCTCCAGAGGAGTGTGTTGATCCTGCTGCTCTTCTGTCTCCCCTGCTGGGCCATGCTCCTCAACACCCAGTCTATCCTGCTGGCTCTGGGCCAGGAGCCTGAAGTGGCCAGGTAACAACTACACTGTCCAAATCAAATGTTACTGGTCACATACACATATTTCGCTAATGTTATTGCAGGTGCAGCGAAATGCTTATGCTTCGAGCTCCAACAGTTTAGTAATACCTAACTATACAAAACAATACACATAAATCCACAAAATTGAAAGAAACAAATGAAGAAATATCAGAACAAGCAATGTCAGAGTCCGGAATATAGATATATACAGTACCAGTAAAAAGTTGGGACACACCTACTTATTCAACAGTTTATCTTTATTTTTTACTCTTTTCTACATTGTAGAATAATAGTTAACCTATATAATCCCATCGGTCACAATAGTGACCGTAAAAAGAAACGTTTTCAGTTATAAGGCTCTAAAAATGTTACTGAATGATCTATCAATGCATTTCCAGCAAATATTTAAATAATAAAGGGTCTCAATGAATGATGTGCAGTGTCACATGTTTAGTGTAAATTGTCACATGACCAGAGCTGTTTACTTCCTGGTTGCACCATGAGAAGAGGATGGCTGCATCAAAGCTCCCAAACAAAAGGTTAGTAAAGTATGTTAACATAAAGAATGGACAAAGATTTTTGGTACATCATAATCTTTAAGGTGTCTAGTTTTGATATATGCATTTGCAATTACTCAACTTTGTTCAGTGTGGTCATAGAATGTGTAAACATGTTGACGGCAACAATAGTGACAGGCGGGATAACACACTGCATCTAGGTGTAGACATAGATACAGTGCCTTGCGAAAGTATTCGGCCCCCTTGAACTTTGCGACCTTTTGCCACATTTCAGGCTTCAAACATAAAGATATAAAACTGTATTTTTTTGTGAAGAATCAACAACAAGTGGGACACAATCATGAAGTGGAACGACATTTATTGGATATTTCAAACTTTTTTAACAAATCAAAAACTGAAAAATTGGGCGTGCAAAATTATTCAGCCCCCTTAAGTTAATACTTTGTAGCGCCACCTTTTGCTGCGATTACAGCTGTAAGTCACTTGGGGTATGTCTCTATCAGTTTTGCACATCGAGAGACTGAAATTTTTTCCCATTCCTCCTTGCAAAACAGCTCGAGCTCAGTGAGGTTGGATGGAGAGCATTTGTGAACAGCAGTTTTCAGTACTTTCCACAGATTCTCGATTGGATTCAGGTCTGGACTTTGACTTGGCCATTCTAACACCTGGATATGTTTATTTTTGAACCATTCCATTGTAGATTTTGCTTTATGTTTTGGATCATTGTCTTGTTGGAAGACAAATCTCAGTCCCAGTCTCAGGTCCTTTGCAGACTCCATCAGGTTTTCTTCCAGAATGGTCCTGTATTTGGCTCCATCCATCTTCCCATCAATTTTAACCATCTTCCCTGTCCCTGCTGAAGAAAAGCAGGCCCAAACCATGATGCTGCCACCACCATGTTTGACAGTGGGGATGAGGTGTTCAGGGTGATGAGCTGTGTTGCTTTTACGCCAAACATAACGTTTTGCATTGTTGCCAAAAAGTTCAATTTTGGTTTCATCTGACCAGAGCACCTTCTTCCACATGTTTGGTGTGTCTCCCAGGTGGCTTGTGGCAAACTTTAAACAACACTTTTATGGATATCTTTAAGAAATGGCTTTCTTCTTGCCACTCTTCCATAAAGGCCAGATTTGTGCAATATACGACTGATTGTTGTCCTATGGACAGAGTCTCCCACCTCAGCTGTAGATCTCTGCAGTTCATCCAGAGTGATCATGGGCCTCTTGGCTGCATCTCTGATCAGTCTTCTCCTTGTATGAGCTGAAAGTTTAGAGGGACGGCCAGGTCTTAGTAGATTTGCAGTGGTCTGATACTCCTTCCATTTCAATATTATCGCTTGCACAGTGCTCCTTGGGATGTTTAAAGCTTGGGAAATCTTTTTGTATCCAAATCCGGCTTTAAACTTCTTCACAACAGTATCTCGGACCTGCCTGGTGTGTTCCTTGTTCTTCATGATGCTCTCTGCGCTTTTAACGGACCTCTGAGACTATCACAGTGCAGGTGCATTTATACGGAGACTTGATTACACACAGGTGGATTGTATTTATCATCATTAGTCATTTAGGTCAACATTGGATCATTCAGAGATCCTCACTGAACTTCTGGAGAGAGTTTGCTGCACTGAAAGTAAAGGGGCTGAATAATTTTGCACGCCCAATTTTTCAGTTTTTGATTTGTTAAAAAAGTTTGAAATATCCAATAAATGTCGTTCCACTTCATGATTGTGTCCCACTTGTTGTTGATTCTTCACAAAAAATACAGTTTTATATCTTTATGTTTGAAGCCTGAAATGTGGCAAAAGGTCGCAAAGTTCAAGGGGGACGAATACTTTCGCAAGGCACTGTATACACATACATAGTTCTTGTTTTACCTAACTTTCTACCCTGTTCTTTCTTTTAGTTTCACTTTGAGTCAAGTTCTGGATATGTTGGATCTAGGTGACTGCCCATACAAGGCATGCAACATTGCAGTTATCCCTCAAAATGAGAAAGATGCTGTCCTGAGTGATTGTGGTAGTGATGGGTCAGATATGGACTATGGACAGGCCATTTGCCAGCCAGGCTGTTGAATGCATATGCTGAACCTATGCAAACAGATCATGACAGGAACAACGTTATCAGTGATGATGACCTACCCCTCACCACCCCCCATCCACAACCTCCCCACCCCCTCCATTGTTGATAATGAAGAGCCAAGGGCCTCTACCCGCCAGAGGGTCCAGTCAGAAGAGCCAAGGGCCTCTACCCGCCAGAGGGTCCAGTCAGAAGAGCCAAGGGCCTCTACCCGCCAGAGGGTCCAGTCAGAAGAGCCAAGGGCCTCTACCCGCCAGAGGGTCCAGTCAGAAGAGCCAAGGGCCTCTACCCGCCAGAGGGTCCAGTCAGAAGAGCCAAGGGAAAAGCTGCAGTTGGTCAAAAATAAAGATTGAGCGTTCAAACGATCGAAGAGGCCTGCCACCGATGTGATTCCAAAACACATAGTATACAGCCCAAATATGCTAAAGTTTGGCATGAAACCACTGAGCCACGGAAGGAGATCTTTACTGGCTGCTACTGTTGAAGATCAGGCAAGATATGACAAAGCTTCTCACTGGCCAATCAACACGATGCACCGGTTCCAGAGAAGTCGTCATTGTGACAAACACACTACCTGTGCATGAGAGAAATGCAAAGCGCCACTGCACATTGAGTGCTTCAAGATATACCATGGACAGTAGAAAAGGAGATAAGACAGAATGAAAAGGGGCTGAAAAAGACAATGAAATAAAAATAGAAAAGTGGATAAAGGGTGAGGAGAAGCAGTACAACAGACTCTAGGAAGAAAAGAAAAGTAGATAAAGGGTTAGGAGAAGCAGTACAACAGACTCTAGGAAGAAAAGAAAAGTGGATCAAGGGTTAGGAGAAGCAGTACAACAGACTCTAGGAAGAAAAGAAAAGTGGATCAAGGGTGAGGAGAAGCAGTACAACAGACTCTAGGAAGAAAAGAAAAGTGGATAAAGGGTGAGGAGAAGCAGTACAACAGACTCTAGGAAGAAAAGAAAAGTGGATAAAGGGTGAGGAGAAGCAGTATAACAGACTCTAGGAAGAAAAGAAAAGTGGATAAAGGGTGAGGAGAAGCAGTACAACAGACTCTAGGAAGAAAAGAAAAGTGGATAAAGGGTGAGGAGAAGCAGTACAACAGACTCTAGGAAGAAAAGAAAAGTGGATAAAGGGTGAGGAGAAGCAGTACAACAGACTCTAGGAAGAAAAGAAAAGTGGATAAAGGGTGAGGAGAAGCAGTACAACAGACTCTAGGAAGAAAAGAAAAGTGGATAAAGGGTGAGGAGAAGCAGTACAACAGACTCTAGGAAGAAAAGAAAAGTGGATAAAGGGTGAGGAGAAGCAGTACAACAGACTCTAGGAAGAAAAGAAAAGTGGATAAAGGGTGAGGAGAAGCAGTACAACAGACTCTAGGAAGAAAAGAAAAGTTGACGATAAAGACAATCAAAATGACTGAAATGTTTTTGGTAAAGAAGGTCAATTGATTCAAGACATCCTGTATGACAGTAGGTCTGACTGATCGTAGTTCAAAACAGTGATGCACAAACTAATCTTGCACTTGGTTCTGAAGCCTAACTCTATGATATATATATATATATATATATCATATATATATATATATATATATATATTTAAAAAGTGCCACTGGACAATGAGTGATATATATATATATATATATATTTAAAAAGTGCCACTGGACAATGAGTGATATATATATATATATATATATATATATATATATATATATATATATATATATATATATATATATATATATATATATATATATTTGTATTTTGTTCAGTACACTACTTGAATGCATATTCTACAGGCTACCTCTATCCTAAATGTTACCTTTATGTTCAGTGGGAATGAATCACACGACTGCTATACAGTTGTTAGTGGTTGTTGCACTAAAATGTCACAATGACAATGTTACAATGACAAACAACAAGTTCAAATGTTACAATAAAGTTACAATATTAATGTTTCAGAACATGTAGCACTGAAGTAACAATGTTGAAATACATTGATGGTTGTTGTCTTTTTGTCTTTGCTCTCAGAATTCATATCGTGTTGTATAAGGGTTTTTGATGTGTAAAATAGTCACACTAGAATGTGACGGGGCATTCTAGTGGCAATGCTGGGACTGCTAGTGACATAGTTTTAAATGTGTTAATAACTGGGTATAACTGGTATATATAAGAACTTTGATAACTGCATAGGAGAAAAATGTTATTTCAGTATACGTAACATTATCCCACCGGTCACAATTGTGACCGACCATAAAACACACTTTTTCACCTACTTTTCCATTAAAATTTCAAAATATAATGATTGATTACTTCAAAGGGTTACTAATGAGACTTGATTTGGATATTTTCATGTCTGGGGAAAATGTGGGATTAAATGGGTTAAGACATCAAAACTATGAAATAACACATTTGGAATCAAGTAGTAACCAAAAAAGTGTGAAACAAATCAAAATATATTTGATATTTGAGATTCTTCAAAGTAGCCACCCTTTGCCTTGATGACAGCTTTGCACACTCTTGGCATTCTCTCAACCAGCTTCATGAGGTAGTCACCTGGAATGCATTTCAATGAAAAGGTGTGCCTTGTTAAAAGTTAATTTGTGGAATTTATTTCCTTAATGAGTTTGAGCATTTTTTTGCCTTTACCTCCCTTATCTCACCTCATTTGCTCACATCGTATATAGACTTGTTTATACTGTATTATTGACTGTATGTTTGTTTTACTCCATGTGTAACTCTGTGTCGTTGTATGTGTCGAACTGCTTTGCTTTATCTTGGCCAGGTCGCAATTGTAAATGAGAACTTGTTCTCAACTTGCCTACCTGGTTAAATAAAGGTGAAATAAATAAATAAATAAATAAAAAATATCAGTTGTGTTGTGACAAGATAGGGGTGGTATACAGAACATAGCCCTATTTGGTAAAAGACCAAGTCCATATTATGGCAAGATCAGCTCAACTAAGCAAAGAGAAATGACAGTTCATCATTACTTTAAGAAATAAAGGTCAGTCAATCCAGAAAAAAGTGCAGTTGAAAAAACCATCAAGTGCTATGATGAAACTGGCTCTCATGAGGACCGCCACAGGAAAGGAAGACCCAGAGTTACCTCTGCTGCAGAGGATTAGTTCTTTAGAGTTACCAGCCTCAGAAATTCCAGCACAAATAAATGCTTCACAGAGTTCAAGTAACAGACAGTGGTGGGAAAAGTACCCAACAACCATACTTGAGTCAAAATAAAGATACCTTAATAGAAAATGACTCAAGTAAAAGTGAAAGTCACCCAGTGTATAAAAGTGTTTGGTTTAAAATATACTTATCAAAAGTAAAAGTATAAATCATTTCAAATTCCTTATATTAAGCAAACCAGAAGGCACCATTTTCTTGTTTTTTTTTAATTTACGGAAAGCCACGGGCACACTCCAACATTCAGATATCATTTACAAATGAAGCATTTGTGTTTAGTGAGTCCGCCAAATCAGAGGCAGTAGGGATGACCCGGGATGTTCGGTTGATAGGTGCGTGAATTTCACTATTTTCCTGTCCTGCTAAGCATTCAAAATGTAACAAGTACCTTTGGGTGTCAAGGAAAATGTATGCAGTAAAAAGTACAATATTTTCTTAAGGAATGTAGTGAAGTAAAAGTAAAAGTAGTCAAAAATATAAATAGTAAAGTACAAATACCCCAAAAAACAAATTAAGGAGTACTTTTAAAGTATTTTTTCCTAAGTACTTTACACCACTGGTAACAGACACATCTTAACATCAACTGTTTAGAGGAGACTGCGTGAATCAGACTTTCATGGTCGAATTTCTGCAAAGAAACAACTACTAAAGGACACCAATAAAAAGAAGAGGCTTGCTTGTGCCAAGAAACATAAGCAATTGACATTAGACCGGTGGAAATCTGTCCTTTGGTCTGATGAGTCCAAATTGGAGATTTTGGTTCCAACCGCCGTGTTTTTGTGAGACGCAGAGTAGGTGAACGGATGATCTCTGTGTGGTTCCCACCGTGAAGCGTGGAGGAGGAGGTGTGATGGTGTGTGGGTGCTTTGCGGGTGACACTGTCTAATTTATTTAGAATCAAGGCACACTTAACCAGCATGGCTACCACAGAATTCTGCAGCGATTCGCCATCCCATCTCGTTTGGGCTTAGTCTAGCTATCATTTGTTTTTCAATAGGAAAATGACTCAACACACCTCCAGGCTGTGTAAGGGCTATTTGACCAAGAAGGAGAGAATCACACGACCTCAACCCAATTGAGATGGTTTGGGATGAGTTGGACCGCATTGTAAAGGAAGAGCAGACAACAAGTGCTCAGCATATGTGGTAACTCCATCAAGACTGTTGGAAAAGCATTTCAGGTGAAGCTGGTTGAGAGAATGCCAAGAGTGTGCAAATCTGTCATCAAGGCAAAGGGTGGCTACTTTGAAGAATCTCAAATATAAAACACTTTTTTGCTGTGTTATTTCATATTTTGATGTCTTCACTTTTATTCTACAATGTAGAAAATGGTAAAAATAAAGAAAAACCGTTGAATGAGTAGGTGTGTCCCAACTTTTGACTGGTACTGTATATATTTATATTCCGGACTCTGACATTGACTGGTACTGTATGTATATGATGGTGTGTATAGACTGTATGGACAGTATATGAATAGAAAACGTCTGCAGAGCAGTAGTTATATAGGATGAGCCTTGACTAGAATACACTATATACATATGAAGTGGGTAAAACAGTACTGTATGCAAACATTATTGACCAGTGTTCAATGACTATGTAGGCTACATAGGGCAGCAGTCTGTAATGTGAAGGGTAGAGTACCGGGTGGAAGCCGGCTAGTAACAGTGACTAAGTTCAGGGCAGGGTATTGGGTGGTAGCCGGCTAGTAACAGTGACTAAGTTCAGGGCAGGGTATTGGGTGGAGGCTGGTTAGTGATGACTATTACAGTCAGATGGCCTGGAGTCTGACTCACACTATAGTACACTACCACTTATATTAGGGCCAGCGAAAACTCTGGGTCCTGGTTATACCATGTGACCAGCTCCAGTTGTTATTGACTCTAGTTATATCCTATTACTAGCTCCCGAGTTGTTCCTGACCCTGGTTATATCATATTACGAGCTCTAGAGTTGTTCCTGACCCTGGTTATACCATATTACTAGCTCCAGAATTGTTATTGACCCTGGTCATACCATATGACTAGCTCCAGAATTGTTATTGACCCTCGTTATACCCTCTGACTAGCTCCAGAGTTGATTATTGACCCTGGTTATACCCTATGACTAGCTCCAAGAGTTGATTATTGACCCTGGTTATACCCTATGACTAGCTCCAAGAGTTGATTATTGACCCTGGTTATACCCTATGACTAGCTTCAGAGTTGTTATTGACCCTGGTTATACCCTATGACTAGCTTCAGAGTTGTTATTGACCCTGGTTATACCCTAAGACTAGCTTCAGAGTTGTTCCTTACCCTGGTTATACCCTATGACTAGCTCCAGAATTGTTATTGACCCTGGTCATACCCTATGACTAGCTCCAGAATTGTTACTGACCCTGGTCATACCCTATGACTAGCTTCAGAGTTGTTATTGACCCTGGTCATACCCTATGACTAGCTCCAGAATTGTTATTGACCCTGGTCATACCCTATGACTAGCTTCAGAGTTGTTATTGACCCTGGTCATACCCTATGACTAGCTCCAGATTCCAAGAACACAGGATGAGATGTTACTATCCTTTGTGCAAGCACTTCCAAGAGGTAATGAACAGTGAGCCTGGTGAAATTTGGGGAGCGCATCGTCAGTAGTGTACCTTTGGTTCCTAGGGTGTTTCGGCCTTTCACACTATACACCCTCCCCAAAGGCGGCCAGCGACAGGGTGATCAATCCTACGCTTGCATCCCATTCCCAATTAGTCATAGGAGTTGCCTTGTTGATGATAGCCAACATCCCATGGGACTATGCATGGCAGGGGCATCCTCCTCCCTGAGTCAAGCATTGTTGACCGCATACCTCCTGGCCCTCTCACTTCGGGGCCCAGCCGGGGTCTTTCCTCTTCATCCAGAGCCACTGACTGCTGCCTTCTGCCGCCTCCGATCCAGAGTTGTTATTGACCCTGGTCATACCCTATGACTAGCTTCAGAGTTGTTATTGACCCTGGTCATACCCTATGACTAGCTCCAGAATTGTTATTGACCCTGGTCATACCCTATGACTAGCTCCAGAGTTGTTCCTGACCCTGGTTATACCCTATGACTAGCTCCAGAGTTGTTCCTGACCCTGGTTATACCATATGACTAGCTCCAGAGTTGTTCCTGACCCTGGTTATACCCTATGACTAGCTCCAGAGTTGTTCCTGACCCTGGTTATACCCTATGACTAGCTCCCAGGTCACATGGTCGGGAAAAATATGAGGCCCTACTCACACTGTATGACTCAGACCTGAGCACATCACAGATACAGCCAATGCATGGTATTGTGCCTCTGATGCTGGATAAAGATAATGTGCTTGTTTGTATGCTAATTGAGGGAGAACAGAACTCCTCATTCTCTTAGCTGCAATAACACCATCTCTGACTGCTCTCGCCATCAAATGTGGCCCCCGGCAATTCCCCAAACACTCCATTCAGTGGAAATGACAGCAATGTTTTCACAGCCAATTGACCTACTCAATGAGATGTACAGATTGCTGTTAGTTTCTAGATGCAATAAACATTCTGTCACTGCTGCCTGAATGGGTGATTTTCACGGACAACATAATGGTAAATTGATAGAGTTTAGCAGTACGTGGTGTGTATGGGGTAAATACATGGAAACAGGTGTAGTAATGGTGTGTGATTTAACAGGTAATACATGCTCTGTCTTTCAGAATAGCACAGCTGTATGTCATCGCCTACCTACCTGCAGTACCAGTGAGTCATCTCTTTTTATCAAACACCCACTTCTTTAGAGTGGCCTCAATTGTGTCTGAGTTTTCAACTAGATGGCTCCATTAACCTATTCTTATCAGATGAATAATAAACCTCCTCTCCTCCCTGTCTTTATCATTTACTCTGCATCTCTTTCTTTCAGGCTATTTTCCTGCATCAACTTCAGGCTTCTTATCTCCAGAACCAGGTACACTGACCGTGCCGCTGGGCTACAAATGACTTGTTTTGTTCCTCACACCTCATCGCGTCTATAGAAATAAGAATGAATAGAAGGGCTTTGGATGCTTTATGCCTTACAATTGACTGGTAAACTCATAGGTACACTCGCAATGGCTGCCTAGTATTGTGATGCAATCATTTTCAATGGTATTTGGGAATGTTCTACCAAGTGATGCTGGATTACCATGGTAATGAAGAATATTCATTCAAATGATGCCAACTGATGTGGCTCATGCAATGGAATGTATTTTATGTAAGGTCAGTTGAGTTGACTCAACAAATCCCAGCACAGATTGAAGGGTACACTTTGTGATTTTAGTGTGTTGGGTGTTGGGAGAAAAGCCACGTAGCTTCCATTATGAAGGACACTTGAATCACCCTGTGGAAAGAACGATGGATGGATGGGTTTAACTGGAGAGATGAATGATGAAGGGTGGAGAGTATCACCACTGTACTTTTAATGCTGTAATGTGTTATACAGAATGTCCAGTCCTATTCAAAATGCCCAAGCATTATCTCTATCAAATCAATCAAATGTATTTATAAAGCCCTTTTTACATCAGCCAATGTCACAAAGTGCTGTACAGAAACTCAGCCTAAAACCCCAAACAGCAAGCAATGCAGATGTAGAAGCATGGTGGCTAGGAAAAACTCCCTAGAAAGGCAGGAACCGAGGAAGAAACCTAGAGAGGATCCAGGCTATGTGGGGTGGCCAGTCCTCTTCTAGCTGTGCCGGGTGGAGATTATAACAGTACATGACCAAGATGTTCAAACGTTCATAGATGACCAGCAGGGTCAAATAATAATAATAATCACAGTGGTTGTAGAGCAACAGGTCAGCACCTCAAGAGTAAATGTTGACTTTTCGTAGCCGATCATTCAGAGTTAGAGACAGCAGGTGCAGTAGAGAGAGAGAGTCGAAAACAACAGGTCCGGGACAAGGTAGCATGTAGGTGCCAGCAGCACGACCAGGTGGACTGGGGACAGCAAGGAGTCATCAGGCCAGGTAGTCTTGAGGCATGGTCCTAGGGCTCAGGTCCCCCGAGAAAAGAAAGAAAGAAAGAAAGTGAGAGAGAGAGAGCGGGAGAGAGAGAGAGAGAGAGAGAGAGAGAGAGAGAGAGAGAGCATACTTAAATGAACACAGGACACTGAATAAGACACAAGAAATTCTCCAGATATAACAGACTGATCCTAGACCCCCAACACATAAACTATTGCAGCATAAATACTGGAGGCTGAGACAGGTGGGGTCGGGAGACACTTTGGCCCCGTTCACCTTCACACCCCTGAGCCAGACTACACTCAATCATAGGACCTACTCGATGCCGACACATCTTTCTCGCTGATTTACACACTGAAGCTGTGTTGCACTTGGTGACCTCTGACTGTTTCAGAGGAAAACAGTCATCTAGGAGTACCAGTAACCCAGGTTAGGTGTGAATCGGATGATCATATCAACTAGTGTGTTTCTGTGCTCAGGGGATATTTCTGCCTCAGATGTACACAGCAGCAGCGGCCAACATCGCCAACGTGGTGACAAACTATATCCTGCTCTACTGGATGGACCTGGGAGTTATGTAGGTGTGCTCACAGAAGAAACATTGATAACAGTGCCATATTCTTAACAGTCAGTAACATAGCCAGAGTATCAATTATGTACCAACTACTGTAATTATGCAATGTTCATTATCATTTCATGGAGTGTGTGTTTTTGTTTGTGTGTTTGTTTTCTAGAGGGTCTGCAGCAGCTAATACACTCTCCCAGCTCTACATATGTTCCTTCTTGTTTGCTTACATTTGTTGGAAGAAGCTACATGTGAATACATGGGGAGGTAAGAGAAAGTCCATCTCTCTGACTGTGCCAAATGAATGTGACCTATTGAAATAGACCAGTTTGTGTTGGGATAAACAGGCCTTTGTCTCCCCCTACAGGTTGGACCACAGAAGCGCTACAGGAGTGGGGCTCTTATATGAAACTAGCCATCCCCAGTACACTGATGCTATGTTTCGAATGGTGGATCTATGAGCTTGGGGGATTCCTTGCAGGTACATTTCAGCTCTTAAGATTAACACCAATGAACCAATGAAAAGTCACATTCAAAAGGCCAAAACACCCATATCAATGTAACATCCACCTCTGCATTCTTCCCTCTCATTCTCAGGCATGCTGAGTGAAGTGGACCTGGCTGCTCAACATGTGGTCATAATGCTGGCTTTCATCAACTACATGGTAATGTGTACAGAACTCTTTACACACCTACTCGAAAACCTATCATAGAAGCCAAATTAAGCCCAATGCACTGGCTATCCAGTCCAAATAAACTGAAGAATAACCCAAAATGTCCTGTACATGTGTGCTACAGATCAAGATCAAATCTGAGTTAAAAGCAGACATTATCTTTGTTTGAGGCATGGTTAGACTAAGACAGCAAGCTGTTTATGAGGCGTCTAGATAACGTGTTGTGTTGTGTTGTGTGAGTAAAGTTCCCCATGGGGATCCAGGCTGCAGCATGTGTTCGTGTGGGGAACGCCCTGGGGGCCGGAGACACAGCTGGGGCCATCCTCACCAGCAAGGTGTCCCTCGCCCTCTCAGGTCAGTCACACACTTACTCTAGCTCATATGGCCCTTATTTCAACCATCACAACTACGGTGAACTATGGTGAACTAAAATGATAATAATTACTTTGACAAACGAGTTGTTTTTTTGCAGTAGTGCATGTCTTTTTCCTCCATTCCACGTCCTAGGTTCAATGGCAGTAATTCAGGGAATTGTGCTGATCTCTACTAAAACAGTGATCGCCTTCATGTTTACTTCTGATGAGTAAGTAGGGTGTACATATAGTCAACGTAATGATTCAAATCAAGACCATCCCAAATTGTAACCTGACCATCTCAATAACGATTATTTAATTCCTTTTCAGTCAGATCATAGATCTGGTCTCTCAACTTCTCAACGTGTACTGTGTCCTTCAGTTCTTTGATGGGCTAGTGGTAAGTGCACTCAAGTGGTTTGTAACCATTGAAAAAATTAATAACATTTTATACAATAGTACTGCTATAATTAGAAATCAATAATATACAGTACCAGTCAAAAGTTTGGACACACCTACTCATTCCAGGGTTTTCCTTTATTTTTGTACTATTTTCAACATTGTAGAATATGTCGTGTCTTTGGCTATGCCGGATTAAGTGATATGACATGCTATTCTATAAAATTATTTCTGATTACCTGATTGAGCTAATCATGTAAATGCAATTAAAGACCTAGTAATATTTTACATCAATAGCAGTCAATATTAATCGTCATCTTAATTCAGTTTCATCTGAAAGTTGTAAATTCTTGGTTATCTGCACGAACCCTGGCTAACAAGTTGAACCAGTAATACAAAATTGGGTTTAATTATTTATTTACGAAATACCTTCACAGGGGCGGGCCACTGATTGAGTAGAGCCCTATCTTATGAAAAACCAAATCTCACATTTTAAAAGCTAAAATCACATTTCATCCCACCACGAATAATTTCATATTCAAACATTTAAATTGAACAACAATTGCATGTGAATCCGATAACTCTGATGTGTAGACTTTCCACTGTAGAGTTTATGTCATCTTATCATTGATGAGAATGTCTCAGATGACAACCGAACTGACATCATATTCATTAAGTACTACCGCATATGTTCAATTGGTCGGATTACCAGAATATAGTTAATTTCCCTCCACCTTCTGATGTTCCCAGAATCTCTATGTTAACCAAGGGTTTTGCAAATGTAACATCAGCAGGGTAGAGAGGAAAAAGGGGAAAAGAGGTAATTATGACTGTCATAAACCTATCCCCAGGCCAACGTCATGACAAATAGTAGTGAAGACATCAAAACAATTAAATAACACATATGGAATTATGTAGTAACCAAAAAAGTGTTAATCAAATCAAAATATATTTTATATTTGAGATTCTTCAAAGTAGCCACCCTTGCCCTGATGACAGCTTTGCACACTCTTGGCATTCTCTCAACCAGCTTCACCTGAAATGTCATGAAGCTTCATGAGGTAGTCATCTGGAATCCATTTCAATTAACAGGTGTGCCTTGTTAAAAGTTCATTTGTGGAATTTCTTTCCTTCTTAATGCGTTTGAGCCAATCAGTTGTGTTGTGACAAGGTAGGGGTGGTATACAGAAGATAGCCCTATTTGGTAAAAGACCATGTCCATATTATGGCAAGAACAGCTCAAAAAAGCAAAGAGAAACGACAGCCCATCATTACTTTAAGACATGAAGGTCAGTTAATCCGGGAACATTTCAAGAACTTTGAAAGTTTCTTCACGTGCAGTCACAAAAACCATCAAGCGCTATGATGAATTCAAATCAAAGTATATTTGTCACGTGCGCCGAATACAACAGGTGTAGTAGACCTTACCGTGAAATGCTTACTTACTGGCTCTAACCAATAGTGCAAGAAAGGTGTTAGGTGAACAATAGGTAAGTCAAGAAATAAAACAACAGTAAAAAGACAGGCTATATACAGTAGCGAGGCTATAAAAGTAGCGAGGCTACATACAGACACCGGTTAGTCAGCCTGATTGAGGCAGTATGTTCATGTAGATATGGTTAAAGTGACTATGCTTATATCATGAACAGAGAGTAGCGGTAGCATAAAAAGAGGGGTTGGCGGGTGGTGGGTGGCGGGTGGCGGGTGGCGGGACACAATGCAGATAGCCCGGTTAGCCAATGTGCGGGAGCACTGGTTGGTCGGCCCAATTGAGGTAGTATGTACATGAATGTATAGTTAAAGTGACTATGCATATATGATAAACAGAGAGTAGTAGCAGCAGCATAAAAAGAGGGTTTGGGGGGGTTGGGGGGAGTGGCACACAATGCAAATAGTCCTGGTAGCCATTTGATTACCTGTTCAGGAGTCTTATGGCTTGGGAATAAAAACTGTTGAGAAGCCTTTTTGTCCGAGACTTGGCACTCCGGTACCGCTTGCCATGCGGTAGTAGAGAGAACCGTCTTTGACTGGGGTGGCTGGGGTCTTTGACAATTTGGCTCTCATGAGGACCGCCACAGGAAAGGAAGACCCAGAGTTACCTCTGCTGCAGAGGATAAGTTCATTAGAGTTACCAGCCTCAAAAATCGGCAATTACAGTTTTTTCCAACTGCTTACACACAAAATCTTTTCATGTCACACGATTTTTGAAACCTCTCACTCAAAGTGCAAAACTACACACTAAATATCCAAAACCATAAGCTATTTCTCAGCGTTTGACTCAGTTGTCAATTGCATAAAACACTTTTTTCAAAACACTACACACAATTGTCTACCTAAAACACAAAAATCGAACAGGAAGTGACTTGCTTTCCTTTTCCAAACACAACCAATCAAAATGCTACACTTATTCACCAGGTCACACACACACTCCTCACATGTGCAAACACTAATAGCTTAACTGATCACTAACCAATTACTGCTTTACTGTAGTATAGGCCTATAAATAGGTCAAAGGTTAGATTACCTGTTTTGAACAATGGATGCCAACAATGGACAGAGAGCAAGAGGAGTAGGAGGGAGAGGAAGAGGACGAGGGCAAAGAAGAGAAGGAAGGAGAGCCATCTCTGATGAGATTAGGGCAAAACTTGTTGATCATGTGATCAACCACGGTTTGACCATGAGAGAGGCTGGACTGTGAGTCCAGCCCAAATTGAGTCGATTTACAGTGGCGTCCATAATTCGAACCTTCAGAAATGAGAACAGGTATGCAACTATCTAATGACTATTTTAGCATTACAATAATGTACTGTAAAATACATACGACTGTATCGTATTGCATAAACATTTGTAACTCTCAGCCATCCATTTACTGCACTGCATTGAATGAATGAGGTTGGTTATCATGCTGTACTACATTTTTTTGTACATTGTTTACAGTTCCTATGCTGAACACATACTGTGTTTGAATTCTGTCCAGAGTGGAAAGGCAAAGACATCATGGAGGACGAGGACGCTTGTTTACAGATGTACAAGAGACTGCAATTATAAATATGGTCTATGTGGGGACATAGAGGTTGCCTCTGTCCAAGGTTGGATACGCCATGCTAGGAGATTCTTCCCTCGATGTTTGGCAAGAGAAAACATATCCTGTGATACTGTAGAACATTGTATTGAAATGTAGATATAAGCCTATGAAAGACCAAAGAGCTTTAGATTTAGAACAACAGTGTTTACATGGTATATCCAAAAATGTACTATTATGAAAGCAGTGTTTGCCATTTGATGCAAATGCTTCATTCTGACATGTGTTTATGGCATTTTGAATGCAGTGTTACATTTAGAAGGAGATGTGAGGCATTTTGCATTTTGTGTTCAGTTTTGGGATTTGTGTGTAGAGTTTTGAAAAAAAGGAGACAGTTTTGAAAACTTGTGTAAGCAGTTGGAAAAGACTGTAACTGCACCTCAGATTGCAGCCCAAATAAATGCTTCACAGAGTTCAAGTAACAGACCAATCTCAACATCAACTGTTCAGAGGAGACTGCGTGAATCAGACCTTCATGGTCGAATTGCTGCAAGGAAACCACTAGACATTAGCTGGTTGAGAGAATGCCAAGAGTGTGCAAAGCTGTCATCAAGGCAAAGGGTGGCTACTTTGAAGAATCTCAAATATAAAATATATTTGGATTTGTTTAACACTATTTTGGTTACTACATGATTCCATATGTGTTATTTCATAGTTTTAATGTCTTCACTATTATTCTACAATGTAGAAAATGGTACTGGTACTGTATGTTGGAATAAGGGGGTCTATGTAATTTTCCAGGATCCTGGAATACCTGTTGAATGAGTGATAAGACATGAAACCTGTTGACCTCCAGCTAACAGTGTTTGTCTCTCTCTGTGAACACCCACTAATCTTAGATTTGTCTGTCTGTTCCAGTGTGTGTGCATGGGCATCATCCTTGGCATGGGCAAACAGAAGATAGCAGCGATGGCTAATCTTATCACCTACTACTGTGTGGGTCTTCCACTGGGCATCTCTTTGATGTTCACAGCTGGCCTCAAGGTCCTAGGTATTTACTCATTTCTGAATTTTATGAAAACCGAACACAATTTTAGACTTCCTTTTCAAGACCAGAGGTCTTTGTTCATGCTTACTGCCTTGCCACATACTTGCAACAGAAGTGTGGTCATGATCAAATTCAGGAAAATATTTTGCTTTCACTAGTAATCAAGAATCATGAATTGCGGGAGTATTCTTTATTGAAGATGACACAATGTTCTGTGTCTTTGGTCAAAGCCGGTATAACCTCCTCTCCTCCTCTCCTCCTCTCCTCTCCTCTCCTCTCCTCTCCTCTCCTCTCTCTCCTCTCCTCTCCTCTCCTCTCCTCTCCTCTCCTCTCCTCTCCTCTCCTCTCCTCTCCTCTCCTCTCCCTTTCCCTCTACACAGGGTTCTGGTTAGGCCTGTTCATCTGTGTAATTCTACAGTCCACTTTCTTCATCACTGTCATCTTCAGGCTCAACTGGAAGAGAATGACAGAGAAGGTACGTCACCAGTGGCTTTTCACTTCCGTATCTGGAACATATAATGGCTTAGGTGATTGAAAGACTGACAGCCCATACCTCTATCTTTATGGTTTCTGTGAAGCATAGTAGTGGCTTGGGGCGGGTGAAGGAAATGGTTTGCTGTCAGTTGAGAGCATCATGGAGTTGATCTGTTTGTGACAGGCTGTGAAACGAGCTGGAAAGGCTGGACATATGGTGTCAATGAGGAATATAGTTGCACCTGACCACACAGAGAACAGTGGAAGTGTGAGTAGAAACATGTTGCTCAGTCCTATGTTCTATATTATGTATACTATACTCTCGCGAATAACATTGTTCTAACCCAGATTGTGCCTGCTTCCACACCCAGACAGTGAATGGATACATGTCAGTGAGTACTGAGGGCCAGGAAGACCTCAGGGGAAGCAATGGGACCCCAGAGGTGCAGAAGGAAGATGGGAGCCCCAGAGCCCTGCTCTCCACCACCCAACTGGTCCTGAGGAGAGGTCTCACTGTACTGGCTGCCATTGTCATCCTAGCTGTGGGGACAAGTGTACATCTACTCCTGCCTCTACCAATCAGCTCATGGAGCAATCTGAGTGTAGACTGGAGCAACACTACCTTTACCACTACCTCCCCCCCTGAACTCACCCCGTCAACAGTTCTCATCTAGGAGAAATACCTGGGGGACCCCAAACAGACCCTGTAGCAAGACACTAGAGGTGCTGTCATAGACATGCTGTGTCAGTGAATCTGTTATATCACCAATTATTACACCCGAAACAGCCCTTTTCTTCAATCTAGAGCCCTGGTCATTATGCCTAAGTCTGTGTAAAAAAACAAAACATTTTTTAAAGTATATTTTTCTGCATAGGTTATCTAAGCATACCTCTTTACCTGTTCAATTGTCATTTTAATTAATGATGCACATTTAGTAATTGCTTGCTTTTCTAAAGTCTAGCAACCTTGCCAGCAGGCATGCCGACTAAGATACGTAGTTAGACAAGCTACTCTAACTTGATTGATAGCCTGAAATGGCTTGGTAGCTACACCCTTCGAAAAAAAGGTGTTATCTAGAACTAAAAAGGGTTCTTCTGCTGTCTCCATGGGAGAACCCCTTGAAGCTGCCGGTGATGGGCAGAAGGGTATGTTTGTAAATGAATTTCATCAAGTTGTGTAGCCTATTGATTCCTTCTTGAAGGCGGACAGCCGCAGAACCCTTTTGGAACCCATTTTTCTTAGAGTTTAGTTATGAGGTTGGGAGATAGGGAACCTAGCTAGCTGGCTAGCTAAAGCCAACTTCAAGAAGGAATCAATAGGCTACACAGTTTGATTAAATTAATTTACAAACATACCCTTCTGCCCATCACTGGCAGCTAGAATCAAATCAAATGCTGTGTGTGTCACTCTACACTCTCTCTCTCATCCTCCACTGATGATATTGTGCACACTAGAGTATCTAGCTTCCTGCCTAAGTATATCTTTCCTCTGTGCACCTTGGAAGGAAACACTTACGAGGAAGAATGGGGGGGTATTGGTTCAGTCGGTGTGCCCCCACCACAAAATACCGCTGACAGATCTTGTTATAAATAATTAGGATAAAACGTTGGCTTAAAAAAGTTAAGTAGTTCATGTACATGTTTTATTATAAGGGGGTATGTGCCTTTGGGCCCCCTATGGGTATGACACCACTGTTTTTGTAATGAATTAATGAAATGGAATACAAACCTTTTGGATGGTACAGTGTGAGTCTGTCTTTACTTTTTGGTTTACACTATATTATTACCATGAGAATACACAAACCAATCAAACCTAATGTTATCAGCTCAGACAATGTGATACAATTTCATTCAGATGAGAAATGAAAAGACCCAGAATATATAATCCGTTGGCTCCTCACAGACCAACAGTACTGGAACAATTTGGCACCATAGATTGGCCAGTTCCTATCCAGTCCTATCTTCTCTGTTGCTTAGGTGGTCCTCTGACCACTCTGGTTGAGTGTAGCTATCTCTGGAACCCATCCTCTCTGGAACCCATCCTCTCTGGAACCCATCCTCTCTGGAACTCACTCTGTGTTCATCAAGTGAGGTTGGTGAGCAGTAGGTTGATGATGATTCCCAGGGCCAGGATGAAGAGCATGACACACAGAGCAAGGCCCCTCCGCATAACCAGGGCCCTGTGGGCCAGAAGGGCCTCCACCTTGCTAAGGGCCACCCTGTCCCCAACCTCACCGTCAGCCTCAGCCAGGGCATTTCTGTCTGTGTGGCCCTCACAGGGAGCTATATCATTTGATTGGGCCTCTGGGGCCATGTCTGTCACACAGAAACACACCTATTAGACAGAGCATTGATTCTTCCATAAACAATAATAAAATTATACATTTGTAAAGCCATGTAAAGAGTTATGATGATGAATTGAGTAAAGTGAAGGGTCAATGATTAAACCGAGACTTTCTTACCCATGTCTGTAGAGTTCCCCTGTACCTCAGCTCTGATCTGGGCCTGCAAACAACCCAACACATCACCATGAATATCCTCTTCAAGGCATTTACATGAAATTAAATAAAGACTTGAGTGTTGTGCCTTTGTTCCCTCACCTCTACAGTGGCTTTCTTCCAGTTCATTCTGGATAGGTAGAAGATGAGGAAGGAGGACTGTAGGAACACACAGGTAAACAGACCGGTCCACAGGCCTGGGGGTGGAGACAAAGCATAACAGTGACAGTCAAAGTGAAGACACCTGAAGGAAGCAGTAGGGAGATTGGCACCAGGTTGTCTTTGCTTTAGCCAACTTGTCACCTTGCCACACAAACCAACAATGTAATGTTGTTAAATTACGAAACAGTCAGGCGCCCAGGTGCAATACGGGAGCAATCAAAAGACTGAAAAAGGAATTAAATATTGCTCCATAAATTCAAAGGACAAAATGTGAAACACATTTATAGATGTTCTTACCCATAATTCCTAGTTTGGCAGCAAACATCAGGGACACTCCAATAGGAAAGCCAACCCCATAGTAACCCAGGATGTTGCATATCGCCCCAACCTTCTGCTTACCTGCACCCCTTATAATACTACCTGAGGCAGCCTGGGGAACCAGGAGAAACAGAGACCCAGTTACTGTTGTACTACAAACATACAGTGCCTTCGGAAAGTATTCAGACCCCTTGATGTTACAGCCTTATTTTAAAATGTATCAAATAAAATCCACATCAAGCTACATATAAATCCCATAATCACAAAGCGAAAAACAGATTTTTTTGACATTTTTGCAAATAAAAAACAGAAATACCTTATTTACATAAGTATTCAGACCCTTTGCTATGAGACTCGAAATTGAGCTCAGGTGCATCCTGTTCCCATTGATCATCCTTGAGATGTTTCTATAACTTGATTGGCGTCCACCTGTGGTAAATTAAATCGAATGGGCCTGATTCGGAAAGCCTCACACCTGTCTATATAAGGTCCCACAGTTGACAGTGCATGTCAGAGCAAAAACCAAGCCATGAGGTCGAAGGAATTGTCCATAGAGCTCTGAGACAGGATTGTGTCGAGGCACAGATCTGGGGAAGGCTACCAAAACATTTCTGCAGCATTGAAGTTCCCCAAGAACACAGTGGCCTCCATCATTCTTAAATGTGAGAAGGACATCCAAGACTCTTCCTAGAGCTGGCTGCCCGGCCAAACTGAACAATCGGGGGAGAAGGGCCTTGGTCAGAGAGGTGACCAATTGTTTTATATTTTTTAAATGTAACCTTTATTTAACCAGGAAAAACTCATTGAGACCCAGAGTCTCTTTTTCAAAGGAGACCTGGCCAAGAAGGCAGCAACAATCAATACATTACACAATTAAAACATAGAACAATACAGCAACATGATCCAACCTAAAAAAAGCATTTACACTCCTCTCTAAGAGTCTCCCTTCAATATTTTAAATTCATTCAGTGGCACTAACATATCTAGATGAAGCATGGATTGTAGATTATTCCATGTATATAGACTTTTTCCTATTGTGTTATTGACTGTATGTTTGTTTATTCCATGTGTAACTCTGTGTTGTTTGCTTCACACTGCTTTGCTTTATCTTGGCCAGGTCGCAGTTGTAAATGAGAACTTGATCTCAACTGGTCTACCTGGTTAAATAAAAAAATGTGTCTGGTGCACAAGAAGAGAAGGCAGTATTGCCTAATACTGTGAATGTCCTGGGGACTTTAAGTAGCAACCACCTAGCAGATCGGGTATGGTAACTGCTGGTGGTGAAGGAGACCAGACTACAGAGGTAAAGAGGTAGTTTACCCCTTTAATAGTCACTCTGACAGAGCTCCAGAGATGGGAGAACTTTCAAGAAGGCCCACCATATCTGCACCACTCACCAATCAGGCCTTTGTGGTAGACGGAAGCAACCCCTCGGTAAAAGGAACATAACAGCCCGCTTGGAGTTTGCCAAAAGGCTCCTAAAGGGCTCTGACCATGAGAAACAAGATTGTCTGGTCTGATGAAACCAAGATTGAACACTTTTTTTTACCCCCTTTTCTCCCCAATTTCGTGGTATCCAATTGTTAGTAGTTACTACTATCTTGTCTCATTGCTACAACTCCCGTACGGGCTCGGGAGAGACGAAGGTCGAAAACCATGCGTCCCTTGAAACACAACCAAGCCGCACTGCTTCTTAATAACATAACATAACGCGCATCCAACCCGGAAGCCAGCCGCACCAATGTGTCGGAGGAAACACAGTGCCCCTGGCGACCTGGTTAGCGTGCCCTGCGCACGGCCACAGGAGTCGGCCACAGGAGTCGCTAGTGTGTGATGAGACAAGGATATCAAACCCTCCCTAACCTGGATGACGCTAGGCCAATTGTGCGTCGCCCCACGGACCTCCCGGTCGCGGCCGGCTGCGACAGAGCCTGGGCGCGAACCCAGAGTCTCTGGTGGCACAGCTAGCACTGCAACGCAACCACCCGGGATGCCCAAAATTGAACACTTTGGTCTGAATGCCAAGCATCATGTCTGGATAAAACCTGGCACCATCTCTAAGATGAAGCATGGTGGTGGCAGAATCATGCTGTGTGGATGGTTTTTAGTGGCAGGGACTGGGAGACTAGTCAGGATTGAGGGAAAGATGAACAGAGCAAATTACAGAGAGATCCTTAATGAAAACCTCCTCCAGAGTGCTCAGGACCTCAAACTGGGGTGAGATTCATCTTCAACAGGACAATGACCTTAAGCACACAGTCAAAGACAATGCAAGTCTCTGAATGTCCTTGAGTGGCCCAGCCAGAGCCCAGACTTGAACCCAATCAAACATATCTTGAGAGACCTGAAAATAGCTGTGCAGTGACGCTCCTCATCCAACCTGACAGAGCTTGAGAGGATCTGCAGAGAAGAATGGGAGAAAATCCCCAAATACAGTTGTGCCAAGCTTGTAGCATCATACCCAAGAAGACTCAAGCCTGTAATCGCTGCCAAAAGGTGCTTCAACAAAGTACTGAGTAAAGGGTCTGAATATTTATGTAAATGTCATATATATATATATTTTATACATTTGTGAGAAAAAAAAGGAATCCTGGTTTTGCTCTGTCATTATGGGGTATTGTGTATAGATTGATGAGGGGGGAAATAATGTAATACATTTTAGAATAAGGCTGTAATGTAACAAATGTGGAAGAAGTCTTTCCTTAAGGCACTGTACCTGTTATAATAGTACCTTTGATATTATAAAGAGTGGATCTGTGATGTGATGAGTAAAGGGAGCTATAAGTTGTGATACAGTAGCAGCATTGACTCCTTACCGATATTGCATCTAACAGAAGAAAAGGGGCGTAGAAAGCCATAACTTGAGCAACTCTCTCTCTGATCTGCCTGTTGGTAGAAATTCAGGGGGAAGAAATACATTCAGTTATGTAAATCAATGACAGAGACATCTCACCCTAGTTAAAGTGTGAAGGAACATGTAAGCAAAGTTCATGACTGTGTACTTCTGCTATGTCATAAAAAAGCTCATCAATGTTCACGCTCATTCACAGATACATTACAACACACCAGGGTTGTATTAAAACACAACAAACTGCAAAGTCATGGCGATGAACAACAGTTCCCAAAGCCACAGAAGCAAATCTGTAGTGGTAAATTACCACAGACTACATTACTCACTCATCATATGTAAAGACATAGGAGATTTTGTCCTTCAGTATCCCAACAAGAACCGACAAGCACACAGAAACTGACCCTGGACAGAGACAAAAGGTCATATATAGACTGAACACATTTCTTCAGTGAAACGTATCATTTAATTATCGTATTAATGCTTTATTTTCTCTTGTCAATCTTTGAAATATTAATTGAGGTCTACACACGTACCAGCACAGAACATGGCCAGCTTGGCAGACAGCTTGGCCTGCTCTGTATCTCCAGCCCCCAGAGCATTGCCCACCCTCACACTGCCTGCCACACTGAACCCTAGAGGGAACTGACAATACAGACACACACGCACGCACGCACACACACGCACGCCCGCACACGCACGCACACACACGCACGCGCACACACACACACACACACACACACACACACACACACACACACACACACACACACACACACACACACACACACACACACACACACACACACACACACACACACACACACACACACACAGAGATGGCTCACTCTCTATGTGACTAGTGTAAAATATGGTATGATGGATGAACATTTGCCAAAACGTTTTTTTTTTAAGTCTTAACTATATATTTACCATGTAGCAAATGTTTGCCAGTTCGTAGACGACTGATTGTGCTCCAAGCTCCACCTCACTTATCAGACCTGCCATTGAGAGGTAGTGAGACAGGATATCAAACCAAAGCAGAAACACTGTAACATCTAAACAGTGAGTAATGTGTAGAAATACCCACAAGCAAACAGTAAAATCTAGAACACCATTTCACATAAAACAAATAACAATAGAGAGACATTCAATGACATTCATAGACTTCAATGCAAAACAACCAGATAGCTAAATAACAAAATAACCAGACGCCAAATAGACCTGCTTCCATCTGTTGCCGTACCTGCTAGAAAACCTCCAATCTCATAGGTCCACCACTCCGCACACAGCATGATCATGCTAGGAATGGCCAGGTGGACGTATGTGTCCCAGTCTTCCAGGCATTCCCAAGACCAGCCTACAAGGATAACAAGGCTCAGACACTGGGAACCTCACTGAAAGGTTAATGCTCATGTTCTCACAGAAGGTGTTTGGGTCTGAACCAAAGCCATGCTGTGTTAATGCATTAGGAAGCCAAAAACAGCACACTTGGTTTGACATTGCACTGCTGTCCCTCAATAAATGCATATTACAGTTTTTTCCAACTGCTTACACACAAAATCTTTTCATGTCACACGATTTTTGAAACCTCTCACTCAAAGTGCAAAACTACACACTAAATATCCAAAACCATAAGATATTTCTCAGCCTTTGACTCAGTTGTCAATTGCATAAAACACTTTTTTCAAAACACTACACACAATTCTCTACCTAAAACACAAAAATCTAACAGGAAGTGACTTGCTTTCCTTTTCCAAACACAACTAATCAAAATTCTATACTTACTCACCAGGTCACACACACACACACATGTGCAAACACTAATAGCTTAACTGATCACTAACCAATCACTGCTTTACTGTAGTATAGGCCTATAAATAGGTCAAAGGTCAGATTACCTGTTTTGAACAATGGATGCCAACAATGGTCAGAGAGCAAGAGGAGTAGGAGGGAGAGGAAGAGGAAGAAGAGGACTAGGGCAAAGAAGAGAAGGAAGGAGAGCCATCTCTGATGAGATTAGGGCAACACTTGTTGATCATTTGATCAACTACGGTTTGACCAACTTGAGTCGATTTACAGTGGCGTCCATAATTCGAACATTCAGAAATGAGAACAGGTATGCAACTATCTAATGACTATTTTAGCATTACAATAATGTACTGTAAAATACGTATGACTGCATAGTATTGCATAAACATTTGTAACTCTAAGCCATCCATTTACTGCACTGCATTGAATGAATGAGATTGGTTATCATGCTACATACTGTGTTTGAATTCTGTACAGAGTGGAAAGGCAAAGACATCATGGAGGACAAGGATGCTTGTTTACAGATGTACAAGAGACTGCAATTATAAATATGGTTTTGGCCAACAATGCAATTAGGATTCGAGAGATAAGAGAGCATATCTTGAAGAATGACACCATATTTAACAACATCATTGCTGTAAGCCTGTCGACCATACAATGCATCCTCCAACGGCACAGAGTGACGATGAAACAACTTTACAAGGTGCCATTTGAGAGAAACTCTGACAGAGTCAAGAATATCCGACATGACTTTGTAGAGGTATGTATGCAACACTACTTCCAGTACTTCAGACATACCGTATTTACTCATCTCTATATCCTTTTGTCTGTTACAGAGAGTATTGGAGCTGGATGCCCATGTAATTCGCCATGAATATATTTACGTGGATGAAGTTGGCTTCAACCTCACCAAAACCAGGCGCCGCGGAAGAAATGTAATAGGACAGAGGGCATTTACCAATGTCCCTGGACAGCGTGGGGGTAATATAACTATGTGTGCTGCCATCACTCAAAACGGGGTCCTCCATCACAATGCCACACTGGGTCCGTACAACACCGGCCATATGCTCACTTTTCTGGATGCAATTTACACAATGCTTGTCCCTGATCCAGATCAGGAGCCTGCTAGATTTGTGGTTTTATGGGACAATGTTAGTTTTCACCGGGCTGTTCTGGTCCAAAACTGGTGTGCCACCCATCCACAATTTGTAGTTTTGTACCTACCCCCATACTCACCTTTTCTAAATCCCATAGAGGAATTCTTCTCAGCCTGGCGCTGGAAAGTGCATGATCGCCAACCCTATGCCCGCATGCCGCTTCTCCAGGTAATGGAGGACGCATGTGGGGACATAGAGGTTGCCTCTGTCCAAGGTTGGATACGCCATGCTAGGAGATACTTCCCTCCATGTGGGGACATAGAGGTTGCCTCTGTCCAAGGTTGGATACGCCATGCTAGGAGATACTTCCCTCCATGTGGGGACATAGAGGTTGCCTCTGTCCAAGGTTGGATACGCCATGCTAGGAGATACTTCCCTCCATGTTTGGCAAGAGAAAACGTATCTTGTGATGTGGACAAGACTCAGGCCGGAGAAGAGATGGAGCGTAGCTTAGCACCCCCCCCCCCCTACCAATTCCGGGACCCCACACACACAATTGTGTTCTTTACTGTATTCTAAAGAATATACTTTTGGTTTACATATGTTTATGGTTTTGTTGTATGCTACTGTATACAACAGTAATGTTTGGCCTAATAAATATTCTCTGTTTCTACATTGCATTGGTGTTTACAGTGTACTTGTTACCCCTCTCAAAAGATTACTTTCACTGTAGAACATTGTACTGTTTTGAAAACGTGTGTAAGCAGTTGGAAAAAACTGTAATAAATGCATATTATGCATCACTTTGTATGGGGTCCATTCAAGTCAGACAGTTCAAAGAGTTTGTGGATTTGGTGGTATAAGATCTACTTTAGTGTAATCATGTCTCACCTGCCCAGGTGGCCTTGTGTAGTCCCTTCCATATGATGTAGCTATAGAGCATAACAGCAAGAGAGAGCTGAGAGATGGTGTTGGCCCACGCAGACCCACTGTCACCCGAAAACAATCCACAACATACATTACATCCTATAGCCCTCAATGCTAACAATTACCATCCAATCCTATAGCCCTCAATGGTAATGGTGGTGAGAGAATAATCACTGTTTGGGGATGACACTCACGCTACACCCAGGCCCAGAACATAGAGGAAGATGTAGTTGATGAGGGCATTCAGTAGGTTAGCCACCACACCTGTGATGACCTGCGGCCATATGATTCCCTGAAGGACAATAAAGTCTCATTCAGATCAAATGGTCAGGTGATTATTCTCTTTGCAGGCCAACTGACTGAGGTCTAGGTTAGCTCTAACCTGATTCTGTAGATATCTGGCCTCCAGCTGGTAAATAAAAGTGGCCTGTTAAAAAACGTATGATGAACATGTTTCAGTAAGTTATTGACATGATAAATTCATTATTATCTTAATTGCAGTGGTGGAAAAAGTATCCAATTGTCACACTTGAGTAAAAGTAAAGATACCTTAATAGAAAATTACTCAAGTAAAAGTGAAAGTCACACAGTAAAATATTACTTGAGTAAAAAGTCTAAAAGTATTTGGTTTTAAATATACTTCAGTATCAAAAGTAAATAAATATTTTGAAATAGCTTATATTACGCAAACCAGAAGGCACAATATTTTTGGTTTATGTAATTTACAGATTTTATTTATTATTATTTTTTATTTAACCTTTATTTAACCAGGCAGGCAAGTTGAGAACAAGTTCTCATTTACAATTGCGACCTGGCCAAGATAAAGCAAAGCAGTTCGACACATACAACAACACAGAGTTACACATGGAGTAAAACAAAAATACAGTGAATAATACAGTAGAAAAATAAGTCTATATACAATGTGAGCAAATGAGGTGAGATAAGGGAGGTAAAGGCAAAAAAGGGCATGTTGGCGAAGTAAATACAATATAGCAAGTAAAACACTGGAATGGTAGATTTGTAGTGGAAGAATGTGCAAAGTAGAAATGGAAATAATGGGGTGCAAAGAAGCTAAATAAATAAATACAGTAGGGGAAGAGGTAGTTGTTTGGGCTAAATTATAGATGGGCTATGTACAGGTGCAGTAATCTGTGAGCTGCTCTGACAGCTGGTGCTTAAAGCTAGTGAGGGATATAAGTGTTTCCAGTTTCAGAGATTTTTGTAGTTCGTTCCAGTTATTGGCATCAGAGAACTGGGAGGAGAGGTGGCCAAAGGAGGAATTGGTTTTGGGGGTGACCAGAGAGATATACCTGCTGGAGCGCGTGCTACAGGTGGATGCTGCTATGGCAACCAGCGAGCTGAGATAAGGGGGGACTTTACCTAGCAGGGTCTTGTAGATGACCTGGAGCCAGTGGGTTTGGCGACGAGTATGAAGCGAGGGCCAGCCAACGAGAGCGTACAGGTCTCAATGGTGGGTAGTATATGGGGCTTTGGTAACAAAACGGATGGCATTGTGATAGACTGCATCCAATTTATTGAGTAGGGTATTGGAGGCTATTTTGTAAATGACATCGCCGAAGTCGAGAATTGGTAGGATGGTCAGTTTTACGAGGGTATGTTTGGCAGCATGAATGAAGGATGCTTTCTTGCGAAATAGGAAGCCAATTCTAGATTTAACTTTGGATTGGAGATGTTTGATGTGAGTCTGGAAGGAGAGTTTACAGTCTAACCAGACACCTAGGTATTCTAAGTTAGAACCGTCCAGAGTAGTAATGCTGGACGGGCGGGCAGGTGCAGGCAGCGATCGGTTGAAAAGCATGCATTTAGTTTTACTTGTATTTAAGAGCAGTTGGAGGCCACGGAAGGAGAGTTGTATGGCATTAAAGCTCGTCTGGATGGTTGTTAACACAGTGTCCAAAGAAGGGCCAGAAGTATACAGAATGGTGTCGTCTGCGAATAGGTGGATCAGAGACTCATCATTGATGTATACAGAGAAGAGAGTCGGCCCAAGAATGGAACCCTGTGGCACCCCCATAGAGACTGCCAGAGGCCCGGACAACAGGCCCTTCGATTTGACACACTGAACTCTATCAGAGAAGTAGTTCGTGAACCAGGCGAGGCAATCATTTGAGAAACCAAAGCTATCGAGTCTGCCGATGAGGATGTGGTGATTGACAGAGTCGAAAGCCTTGGCCAGGTCAATGAATACGGCTGCACAGTATTGTTTCTTATTGATGGCGGTTAAGATATCGTTTAGGACCTTGAGCGTGGCTGAGGTGCACCCATGACCAGCTCTGAAACCAGATTGCATAGCGGAGAAGGTGCGGTGGGATTCGAAATGGTAGGTAATCTGTTTGTTGACTTGGCTTTCGAAGACCTTAGAAAGGCAGGGTAGGATAGATATAGGTCTGTAGCAGTTTGGGTCTAGAGTGTCTCCCCCTTTGAAGAGGGGGATGACCGCAGCTGCTTTGAATCTTTGGGGATCTCAGATGACATGAAAGAGAGGTTGAACAGGCTAGTAATAGGGGTTGCAACATTTTTGGCAGATAGTTTTAGAAAGAAAGGGTCCAGATTACTGGTGGCACACTCCAACACTAAGAAATTATTTCAAATTAAGCGTTTGTGTTTTGTGATTCTGCCAGATCAGCGGCAGTAGGGATGACCAGAGATGTTCTCTTGATAAGTACGTGAATTTGACCATTTTCCTGACCTGCTAAGCCTTAGTGTAACAAGTACTTTTTCATGTCAGGGAAAATGTATGGAGTAAAAAGTACGTTATTTTCTTTAGGAAGTAAAAGTTGTCAAAAATAGTAATAGTAAAGTAACGTACAGATACACCAAAAACTACTTAAGTAGTACTTTAAAGTATTTTTTATTTTACACTACTGCTTAATCGACTGTGTTCACGTTTGTCTGGGTAGATAGATGTACTCACTGGGAGTGCTGGCATGAAAATCTTCACATAGATCTGAGACAACCTAAAGTGACATAAGAGAGCTCTATCAGAATGATCCAAAACAGTAATCACATTCTACAAACCAATCTCTACATGTCACTTGTGAATCACAGAAAACAGACACATTCACAGACATAGCCTGTGTCCCAAATATCATTCTATTCCCTATGGGCCCTGGTCAAAAGTACCGCACTATGTAAGGAATAGGGTGCCATTTTAGATGTCTATTAGATCTGGGGTAACTGTGTGCAGTGACTGGAAGAGTCTGACCTACCTGGCGACCTCTGGGCTCTGTTTGACAGCCAGGAGGATGGGTTCTGTGTTGATGAGAATAGCCCAGCATGGGAAACAGGCCAGAAGTTGAATGAGGATGGCTCTCTGTAGAATGACCCCAACTTTCAGGAGGTTGCGGCTCCCAAAGGTCTGCAGGGAGAAATAATCAAGTTCATCTTTGAGTGGAATGGCAGGATACTGTAGCTATGGTCCAGGGTGCTAAATCAATCAAATGTATTTATAAAGCCCTTTTACATCAGTCAATGTCACAAAGTGCTGTACAGAAACCCAGCCTAAAACCCCAAACAGGAATCAATGCAGATGTAGAAGCAAGTTGGCTAGGAAAAACTCCCTAGAAAGGCAGGAACCTAGGAAGAAACCTAGAGAGGAACCAGGCTCTGAGGGGTGGCCAGTCCTTTTCTGGCTGTGCCGGGTGGAGATTATAACAGTACATGGCCAAGATGTTCAAACGTTCATAGATGACCAACAGGGTCAAATAATAATCCCAGTGGTGATTACATGCAGCTTACTGATATTGAGCAATAACAAGCTGTGTAGGACCCCCTGGACCAGAGCTATGACGACGATGCTATTGGTAACATTTCTGGGACAATATATCCTATATTTTTCTTGGAAAAGTTTGCTCACCACCAACAGAAAATAACTTCCATTTCACATTATAATCTACTACAATGCTTCACCTTCTACAATATAAACATGGTGTCTACTGGCTGTCAAAGATTAAAAACAAGAAAAAACACATTTCTAAATAATAATATATAATAGTATTATTTTTAAAATGTGTTAGGAGGAGGAAACAGACTAGGTTTCATACCTACCTGAGATATGAGTGTGTCACACGCTGATGATAAACCAGACCCAATGGAGATACCTGTAACATTAATCACCTGGAAGACCAGAACAGAGATTTTGAGAAATGTTGAAATTGGTTGAAACTGTAAATTTCACAGTGTGCTGTAATTTCAACAGTTATGCAATATTACCACAGCTAGGTACCAGTCTGTTTGTGCCATCATGTTTGGCATGACACAAAGTGGCAGAAGTCACATTATGGCACAAACATACTGGTACCCAGTATAATATTACCCACAATTGTTGTAATAAAAAAGTTATTTAAACTCATAAGTCAATCAATACTTACAGCTATGGCGAGAGCCACCCCTGCCAGTTCTGTCTTCCCCAAATGGCCACAGAAAACAGTACTGACGAAACTCACTAAAAAGACCATGAGCTGAGCCATAACCTGGTGCCGACACAACCACAACATTTGATAAATCAGTTGATGTAGTTGTGTATACTATCAGGAATCTGTGTAGTGAATAGGCCTAACACTGAAGTGTTATACATGCATCAAATGTGTGGTTTGAGGTCATTCAAAGTAATTCAGGTTAAACAGGCAAGGTGATAGATGAAGCGATGAAAAAACATCTATAGTGTGCCAGATGCCAGTAATCTATAATTAGCCAGTGTGCCAGTGGCCTTTAAGTGAATTCAATATTATATAAGAAACACTGCTAAATAACAATAATAATTGAATCTAGAAATTTACGGTTTCATATAACTCTGAATCAATTGTGGACATAAAAGATGTAATAAAGATGTTTCTTACCACAGGCCCAGCCAATGTTGATAATTCAATCATTTCTTTTTTGAAGTCAACAGGAATCAACCTGCGAATACATCTCAAACAGTTCCCAAATATTGTCAATGAATATGAAGAGCTTTCATTCCCATTCGTCCTACTCTCCACATTTACATTAGTATCCATTTCTAAAGAATGTTACTCAGAAAAGTCTGTATGGTCAAGTAAGAACAAGGTGGTATTCTAGCTACCAGCTGCCAGAGTGAGACTTCCGATCTGATGACGGACTATGTCACTTCCTATCTCTGATTTAGCTGTACACAAGCAATCTCAACTAGCATTGTTAAACATGACTGCCAATCCACTGATGGACAAAGTTCACAGTGTTTTGTCAATTCTGCAACTGCACCAGATGATGGAGCTCTTTCCTTATGAACTCTACATTTTTTTCTCAGAGGCCGTGTTCTCTGAGGCCGTTTTCTCAGTAGCTGATAAATGACTGAGCAGACTGGCACATCTACTAATAATGAGTAGTCATTTAAGATTATTTGTAGATCAGTAAGTATTTTGTCACTGACTGCAATGTAGTCGATTTCAAACACGACTAGGCACTTTTAACAATGACATTTACAAAGGTCTAAAGCTGTAAAAGCCTCTGAAAGAAAGTCGATGGTAGGTGACAGTCCCATCAGTTAAAAGATCAAACAGAGGGGCACTAGAGGGATGACACTTCCTCTGGTTACCTTACTGTAGACTCAGAGTATGGCCCAGTGAACACAGTAGTGTGGATAATAGTGTTTGTCTAAAAGTCACACAAGACCTGGCAGCCTAATGGACCTCTAAGACAATTTCAAATATGCTTAAAACACACTTAAACTATGAGCAATATAGGCCTCCCGACACATTGGTGCGGCTGGCTTCCGGGTTGGATGGCGCTGTGTTAAAGAAGCAGTGCGGCTTGGTTGAGTTGTGTATCGGAGGACGCATGACTTTCAACCTTTGTCTCTCCCGAGCCCGTATGGGAGTTGTAGTGATGAGACAAGATAGTAGCTACTAAACAATTGGATACCACGAAATTGGGGAGAAAAAGGTGTAAAAAAATAAATAAAAAACTATGAGCAATATCTATCATACAAAAAAAAGTGCTATCTACAACGAAAACAGGTTCTTCGACTGTCCCCATCGGAGAATCCTTTGAAGAGCCTCTTTTGGTTCCAGGATGAACCCCTTTGGTTCGAGGTAGAAACCTTTTGGTTTCCTTGTAGGACCATTTCCTTGTAGGACCATACATGGAACCCAAAAGAGTTCTACCTGGAACCAAAATGGGTTCTACCTGGAACCAAAAAGGGTTCTCCAACGGGACAGCTACAGAACCTTTATGGAACCCTTTTTTCTAAGAGTGTATACTGTAGGCCTACATTTTGTTTGAAACTATGCGTACCACAGTGGAGGCTCCTCAGAGGAGAAAGGGGAGGACCATCCACCTCAGTGAATTTCATACAAATAAAAATAGTGAAACATTAAAAAAGTTATCATTTTTAGATAAAACTGTACTAAATATATTCACATCAACAAATAATTTATTAAAACACTGGAATGGAGGTCTACAGTAGCCTCAACTGCACTCTGTAGGGTAGCACCATGGTGTAGCCGGTGGACAGCTAACTTCCGTCCTCCTCTGGGTACATTCACTTCAATACAAAATCTAGGAGGCTCGTGGTACTCACCCGCTTCCATAGACTTATACAGTAATTATGACAACTTCCGGAGGATGTCCTCCAACAAATCAGAGGTCTTGCAACATTCTCTGATCACAGGATCAGAGAATGAATCTTGTACTGAAAGCATAAGTTACGACTAGCTAGCACTGCCGTGCCTAACACATGGTGAGTAGTTGACTAAAAGAGAGAGAAAGACAAAACTTGAATAGTTTTGAACAAAGTAATTTCTTCAAAAATGAAGAAGCAAGAGAAAAAGAGAGGGAGAGAGATTTTGATATATTTTGTTGTGTCTTTTTTCACTTTCACTTACTTAGCTAGTGAATGTAGCTAGCTAGTTTAGCATATTCAAAACCCCGGCTCAAACAGAGAGGGATGCTATGTTAGCTAACTGGCTATAGCTATCCAACACTGGAACTCTTCCAAGTCAAGGTAAGCTTTTGGTTTTATTAATTTATTGTCACCAGGACCTGCAGGTGTAACTGCTAAACTGCTTGCTGCTGACTGTACACTGTACTGCATGATTGTAGCGGGTTTACTAAAATGTTAGTTGTAGTAGCTATGTTGACTATAACATTATTATGGTGACAACAATGTAGGCTGTGTGTAGCGGTTAGCGGTTATGATATGGTTTGGCTTGGAAATGTTTTTTGCCTGGTAACACAAAGCTGATGTGTTGTGCACTGAAGTCCACAAGAGAAGGGAAAAGGTGAGAGGAGAGTGTGTGAACTGTGTTTGCGTGTGATCAGGGGTGTATTCATTCCACTAATTATTTTGAAAAAAGTTTCTTAAACAGAAGCAAACGGAACGAAACAGGGATGAACATACCTGAATTTGTCCAATAGAAACTCTCATTTGCAACTGTTGGACTAATGATTACACCCTAGATAAGCTAGAAGCAAGCAAAAGCGTGCAAGGCAGTATTGAATGTGTCAATGTCTGTCACCTTAATTACTCTAATTTTTAGATGTAGACACACCTACTCATTCAAGGGTTTTTCTTTATTTTTACTGTTTTCTACATTGTAGAATAAAATAACACCTATGGAATCATGTAGTAACCAAAAAAGTTTTAAACAAATCCAAATATATTTTATATTTGAGATTCTTCAAATAGCCACCCTTTGCCTTGATGACAGCTTTGCACACTCTTGGCATTCTCTCAACCAGCTTCATGAGGTAGTCACCTGGAATGCATTTCAATTAACAGGTGTGACTTCCTAAAAGTTGCTTTTGAGCCAATCAGTTGTGTTGTGACAAGGTAGGAGAGGTATACAGAAGATAGCCCTATTTGGTAAAATACCAAGTACATATTATGGCAAGAACAGCTCAAATAAGCAAAGAGAAGCGACAGTCCATCATTACTTTATGACATGAAGGTCAGTTAATATGGACAATTTCAAACACTTTCTTCAAGTGCAGTCGCAAAATCCATTAAGCGCTATGATGAAACTGGCTCTCATGAGGACCACCACAGGAATGGAAGACCCAGAGTTACCTCTGAAGCAGAGGATAAGTTAGAGGTACCAGCCTCAGAAATTGCAGCCCAAATAAATGCTTCACAGAGTTCAAGTAACAGATACATCTCAACATCAACTGTTCAGAGGAGACTGCATGAATCAGGCCTTCATGGTAGATTGCTGCAAAAAAAACACTACTAAAGGACACCAATAAGAAGAAGAGACTTGCTTGGGCCAAAAAACACGAGCAATGTACATTAGACCGGTGCAAATTTGTCATTTGGTCTGATGAGTCCAAATTAGAGATTTTTTGTTCCAACCGCCTTGTCTTTGTGAGACGCGGTGTGGGTGAATGGATGATCTTCGCATGTGTATTTCCCACCGTAAAGCATGGAGGAGGAGGTGTCATGGTGTGGTGGTGCTTCGATGGCGACTCTGTCTGTGATTTATTTAGAATTCAAGGCAAGCTTAACCAGCATGGCTACCTCAACATTCTGCAGCAATACGCCATCCCATCTGATTCACACTTAGTGGGACTATCATTTGTTTTTTCAACAGGACAACAGGACACCTCCAGGCTGTGTAAGGGCTATTTGACCAAGAAGGAGAGTGATGAAGTGCTGCATCAGATGACCTGGCCTCCACAATCACCTGACCTCAACCCAATTCAGATGGTTTGGGATGAGTTGGATCGCAGAGTGAAGGAAACGCAACCAACAAGTTCTCAGCATACAGTGGGGCAAAAAAGTATTTAGTCAGCCACCAATTGTGCAAGTTCTCCTACTTCAAAAGATAAGAGAGGCCTGTAATTTTCATCATAGGTACACTTCAACTATGACAGACAAAATGAGGAAAAAAAATCCAGAAAATCACATTGTAGGATTTTTAATGAATTTATTAGCAAATTATGGTGGAAAATAAGTATTTGGTCAATAACAAAAGTTTATCTCAAAACTTTGTTATACACCCAAACGATTTCTGTAAGTCTTCACAAGGTTTTCACACACTGTTGCTGGTATTATGGCCCATTCCACCATGCAGATCTCCTCTAGAGCAGTGATGTTTTGGGGCTGTTGCTGGGCAACACGGACTTTCAACTCCCTCCAAAGATTTTCTATGGGGTTGAGATCTGGAGACTGGCTAGGCCACTCCAGGACCTTGAAATGCTTCTTACGAAGCCACTCCTTCGTTGCCCGGGCGGTGTGTTTGGGATCATTGTCATGCTGAAAGACCCAGCCACGTTTCATCTTCAATGCCTTTGCTGATGGAAGGAGGTTTTCACTCAAAATCTCACGATATATGGCCCCATTCATTCTTTCCTTTGCACGGATCAGTCATCCTGGTCCCTTTGCAGAAAAACAGCTCACAGTAGGTATGGTGTTCATTGGATGCAACTCAGCATTCTTTGTCCTCCAAACACGACGAGTTGAGTTTTTACCAAAAAGTTATATTTTTGGTTTCATCTGACCATATGACATTCTCCCAATCTTCTTCTGGATCATCCAAATGCTCTCTAGCAAACTTCAGACGGGCCTGGACATGTACTGGCTTAAGCAGGGGGACACGTCTGACACTGCAGGATTTGAGTCCCTGGCGGCATAGTGTGTTACTGATGGTAGGCTTTGTTACTTTGGTCCCAGCTCTCTGCAGGTCATTCACTAGGTCCCCCCGTGTGGTTCTGGGATTTTTGCTCACTGTTCTTGTGATAATTTTGACCCCACAGGGTGAGATCTTGCGTGGAGCCCCAGATCGAGGGAGATTATCAGTGGTCTTGTATGTCTTCCATTTCCTAATAATTGCTCCCACAGTTGATTTCTTCAAACCAAGCTGCTTACCTATCCCAGCCTGGTGCAGGTCTACAATTTTGTTTCTGGTGTCCTTTGACAGCTCTTTGGTCTTGGCCATAGTGGAGTTTGGAGTGTGACTGTTTGAGGTTGTGGACAGGTGTCTTTTATACTGATAACAAGTTCAAACTGGTGCCATTAATACAGGTAACGAGTGGAGGACAGAGGAGCCTCTTAAAGAAGAAGTTACAGGTCTGTGAGAGCCAGAAATCTCGCTTGTTTGTAGGTGACCAAATACTTATTTTCCACCATAATTTGCAAATAAATTCATTAAAAATCCTACAATGTGATTTTCTGGATTTTTTTTCTAATTTTGTCTGTCATAGTTGAAGTGTACCTATGATGACAATTACAGGCCTCTCTCATCTTTTTAAGTGGGAGAACTTGCAAAATTGGTGGCTGACTAAATACTTTTTTGCCCCACTGTATGGGGGAACTCCTTCAAGACCGTTGGAAAAGCATTCCAGGTGAAGCTGGTTGAAAGAATGCCAAGTGTGCAAAGCTGTCAAAGCAAAGGATGGTTACTTTGAAGAATCTGAAATTTAAAATATATGTATATTTGTTTGACACTTTTTTGGTTACTATATGATTCAATATGTGTTATTTCATAGTTTTGATGTCTTCACTATTGTTCTACAATGTAGAAAAAATAGTACAAGTTCATAGTGTTCAAAACTCTGTGTACAATAGCACACACATGGCTAACACAAGTTCTGCCGTGCCGGTAACTTTACCAAAGGGCTTTACTTGTCTATAGAATATTTTTTAAACAACTTCAGCAAAGAATATAGTTGCCATTCTCCCTTTCTTACTGAACTCTTAAATGTATATACAGGTAATAATAGAGGCTATGGTACACAATGACTTGTTTCAATTGGATAATGAGTGGGTGTTGGAGAGGCAGCAAAGAGGGAGAACGGAACTGTAATTGCATAGGCTTTCCCCCCCTTAGGACGTTAGATCATAGTGATCTGATCTGTACAATACACCCAAATACTCCTTAACATTTTAAATGCCCGAGACTCTGTGGTCAAGATCAGGGCTTAGCTAATATATATTTCTTCCTGTTAAGGTTTTCTTCCGGTGAATGAGAGGACCAAGATGCAGCATGGTTATTTCAATACATCTTTAATAAAATAAACACAAACAATACAAAACAATAACATGAAAAACCTAACCAGCCTATTCTGGTGCAAACAAACACAGAGACAGGAACAATCACCCACCAAACACTCAAAGAATATGGCTGCCTAAATATGGTTCCCATCAGAGACAACGATAAACACCTGCCTCTGATTGAGAACCACTCCAGGCAACCATAGACCTTTCTAGACAACCCCACTAACCACAATCCCATAACCTACAAAAAAAACCTAGATAAAACACACCACATAAATAACCCATGTCACACCCTGGCCTGACCAAAATAATAAAGAAAACACAAAATACTAAGACCAGGGCTTGACACTTCCTTCCTTTCTTTTTTTTCTCCTCTCGGCCTCTTGAGGTTTCTATCCTCCTCCATATTCAACAATAAAGTGCAGTTTTTGGGACGTTTTTAGCTGTCATTGGCCATGTCGTCTTGTAGGATTCAACCATTTAAAACCTGTAGTGTCTGTGAACTGCCTGCTTTCTTGTCTAGATTGAAATATTCTCACTATGTCTCTACTGTGTGATGTAATGAATTGGATCGATGGCCTTAGAGACTATCAATAGGAGGTTGTGAAATGTACTATTTTGTCTGTACAACAATATAGGGTTTCTAGTGAATCTCCTGACCTCGCCAGGTTCATGCAATCTCTCTGTGACGGGACAGTGACACATTCTGTTCTCTCTCCCCCGGCAGAGCCATTCAGCCAAAGCCTGTGCTGTGTGTGTGTGTACTGTGTACTAAGTTTATGGATCATGTGGGCCTATGCACCAAACCACAAATTACTTAGAAAAGGAGCATACGAAAACAATAGTACTGTCAGAGTCAGCTGTTAAAGTCTGCAAGTTTTAGTCATTAAGTTGTGAAATAGCTAAGGAGTAGCCAAAGAGGACATCTCCTGTTTGCTGTTCAAAAACGTTCCCCGTTGATACCTGCTTCTAACATGCATCCTTGTCTTGATATTGTCCACATTCTGATTGTGTCCACATCTTTATACAGGTGTAGACGATTAAAAGACTCATTGTGATTGTAATCAGATCTTCCTGAACACCTCTGAAGGAAGTCAGGCACTCATTGTATCTGGATATCAATCAAGTGTAAACAGATATGGATGGTCAAACCATATAAATCATCATTATACCGCTATCTAAAATCATTGACAGGTAGCACCATTGACTTATGTTATCAATAATTGTCTTAAAATAAATAAATTCATATTATTTTGAAATAATATCTGTCAAATAATCTGCATACAGGGAGTAACCAGGAAATCAGGAAACCTGGAATCTCCCCCACATTTAGTCAGGAATTTGATTAAATGTACAGCATTTCTTACAAAGGGCTTACTTTGACCATAACTGACAACATTAATTCCTATGATAGTTGTTTGTAGGTCACAAATAAAACTATTTATTCTATACAGTTGAAGTCAGACGTTTACATACACTTAGGTTGGAATCATTAAAACTCATTTTTCAACCACTCCACAAATTTCTTGTTAACAAACTGTAGTTTTGGAAAGTCAGTTACTGCATGACTACTTTGTGCATGACACAAGTAATTTTTCAAACAATTGTTTACAGACAGATTATTTCACTTATAATTCACTGTATCACAATTCCAGTGGGTCAGAAGGTTACATACACTAAATTGACTGTGCCTTTAAACAGCTTGGAAAATTCCAGAAAATTATGTCATGGCTTTAGAAGCTTCTGATTGTCACGCCCTGGTCTTAGTATTTTGTGTTTTCTATATTTATTTGGTCAGGCCAGGGTGTGACATGGGTTTATTTTGTGTTGTGTTTATGTATGGGTGTTTTTCGTAGGTTTTGGGATTGTGGCTTAGTGGGGAGTTCTAGCAAAGTCTATGGTTGCCTGAGGCGGTTCTCAATCAGAGGCAGGTGATTCTCGTTGTCTCTGATTGGGAACCATATTTAGGCAGCCATAATCTTTGAGTGTTTCGTGGGTGATTGTTCCTGTCTTTGTGTTAGTTGTCACCAGATAGGCTGTATAGGTTTTTGCGGTCCGTTTGTTGTTTTTGTATTGTCGTGTTTATTCGTCATTAAACATGTATCATATTAACCACGCTGCATTTTGGTCCGACTCTCTTTCGACGGAAGAAAACCGTAACACTGATAGGCTAATTGACATAATTTGAGTCAATTGGAGGTGTATCTTACGGATGAATTTCAAGGCCTACCTTCAAACTCAGTGTCCATTTGCTTGACGTCATGGAAAAATCAAAAGAAGTCAGCAGAGACCTCAGAAAAAATCAATAAATTGCAGACCTCCACAAGTCTGGTTCATCCTTGGGAACAATTTCCAAATGCCTGAAGGTACCACGTTCATCTGTACAAACAATAGTACGCAAGTTTAAACACCGTGGGACCACGCAGCCATCAATAACCGCTCAAGAAGGAGATGCATTCTGTCTCCTAGAGATGAACATATTTTGGTGTGAAAAGTGCAAATCAATCCCAGAAGAACAGCAAAGGACCTTGTGAAGATGGTACAAAACAGGTACAAAAGTATCTATATCCACAGTAAAGTGAGTCCTATATCCACATAACCTTCAGCAAGGAAGAAGCCACTGCTCCAAAACCGCCATAGAAAAGCCAGACTACGGTTTGCAACTGCACATGGGGACAAAGATCATGGAGAAATGTCCTCTAGTCTGATGAAACAAAAATGGAACTGTTTGGCCATAATGACCATCGCTATGTTTGGAGGGAAAAGGAGGTGGCTTGCAAGCCGAAGAACACCATCCCATCCGTGAAGCACGGGGTTGGCAGCATCATGTTGTGGGGGTGCTTTGCTGCAGGAGGGACTGGTGCACTTCACAAAATATATGGCATCATGAGGGAGGGAAATTATGTGGATATATTGAAGCAACATCTCAAGACATCAGTCAGGAAGTTAAAGCTTGGTTGCAAATGGGTCTTCCAAATGGACAATGACCCCAAGCATACTTCCAAAGTTGTGGCAAAATGGCTTAAGGACAACAAAGTCAATGTATTGGAGTGGCCATCACAAAGCCCTGACCTCTAGAAATTACCTCTAGAAATTGTGTGGGCAGAACTGAAAAATCGTGTGCGAGCAAGGAGGCCTACAAACCTGACTCAGTTACACCAGCTCTGTCAGGAGGAATGGGCCAAAATTCACCCAACTTATTGTGGGAAGCTTGTGGAAGGCTACCCAAAACAATTTTTTACTAGGATTAAATGTCAGGAATTGTGAAAAACTAAGTTTAAATGTATTTGGCTAAGGTGTATGTAAACTTCCGACTTCAACTGTAATGAATGTAAGTTTACAAGGGGTTTCTTTACATTCCAGGACCTGCTGGGAAGAACATAACTCAAGCCAACAAAAGAATACCTTCCATCTATATACTGTATTTCAAACTGCACTGTAAGTCACTCTTTAGGGATAAGCAATGTCTTTCATCTATTTGTATGAGAATAGGTCATTCCTTTATATATAAGAAAGGTACACAGTGTTCTTGACTGCATTTAACAACTCTTCTGTCCAGACTGAAATGTGGACAAGGTACAATATATTTTCACAATGTTCCAGGAAGGACAGCATTTATGTGCCATTCTCCTTGAAAGAATTTATCCTGGGTTAGTGAATCATTTTCCAAGACAACCAACAATTTCACATTTCATTATGTAACTAATGGCACACGGCTGAATTAAATTATTAGTAGTAACTGAGGTTAAGTAACATTATGCTTCCCAGGCAACACTTACTAAATGTACTGTTCTTTTAAGTGAAAGAGATATACACGTAACAATTAAGAATGAAAAAATACATATTTGGTCCGTTAAGATGAATACATATTTTATCTTCCTCTTAGTTGTATTTATTTCACACGATCAGTTTGCAACAGTGTATCAAACCAGTGAAATCTGTATACAGGATTGCATGAACCTATAAGGCACTGTACACAGAGATGTAGTTTGTCATTTGTATTACAATGGGCTGAACTACACTCCAATGTATTCTGTAACAAGATACTTTCAAGAGCTGTATTGTGTTTTCCTTTTTTATAGCGGTTTACCATTTTGTGGCTCCCTTTCACCTTGCATTGGTATCAGAAGTCTGATAGAAATATGGTGTGATAAAAGCATCTGCTAAATGAACTACATGAACAGACTTAAGGTAGCAGGTTTAGGAGAACTTACATAGCAGGTTAGGAGAATTAGGTGAAGCTGTATCCCATCTAGACATAACCCTGAAACAAGGCCAATAACAATACCCAGTGTGCTTTGCAGTTCATTTTGGTATGTGCATTTTCACATATACAGTCAGTGCATTCAACTAAGATAAACAACAACTCATCACAGTCATCGCAAGGAAAATGTTTTTGTAACCATTGCTGAGAATGTTGTTGCTGTTCGGGCTGGCTACTTGCAAATGTATTTCTGTATTTTAAAATATAAAATAAATATATTTTAATTAAAAACATTTCAAAATACAAGTATTTTGTAGTTTAATTTTGATATTTAGATCTTTATGATATTTTGTAATTGTATCTTGTAATTTTTGCCCATCTCTGACTGTACATGCAAGCAGCCCAGACATTTCCTTTCCATTTTGGCCATTTCAGAGTGTACAGTAGCAAACTCCATATACAATACACTGTAAACTATATTACATCTCATGAATATACGACTTTTGATCAAGATAATACTACAATAATTAAATAAAAAAGTACTGAAATACACATATTACTGTTATAACAAAGGATAAACATCAACGCGTCAGCACACAGTAAATAACCATTGTACAGTGTATTCACGTATCTGAGTTTTCAATATATTTGCATTTTCCAGCCCCAACGGTTAAAGTTGAGATAAAATATGTACAGAGGCATCTCAAGTTGTACAGTCATACAAGTATTCAAAGTTCAAGTACAATGCACCACATTTCACCATTGAGTACTAGCAAAATCAAAACAAGTTCATCTAAGACTAAGACTATACATGAACAAAAAGAGAAGATGACATACATTGTTTGGTCATGGAAACATACACTATATATGCAAAGGTATGTGGACAACCCTTCAAATTAGTGGATTTGGCTATTTCAGTCACACCTGTTGGTGACAGGTGTATAACCTCGAGCACACAGCCATGCAATCTCCATAGACAAAGTAGAATGGCTGTACTGAAGAGCTCAGAGGCTTTCGACGTGACACCGTCATAGGATGCCACCTTTCCAGCAAGTCAGTCAAATGTCTGCCCCGCTAGAGCTGCCCCAGTCAACTGTAAGTGCTGTTATTGTGAAGTTTTTAAAATGTATTTTACCTTTATTTAACTAGGCAAGTCAGATAAGAACAAATTCTTATTTTCAATGACGGCCTAGGAACAGTGGGTTAACTGCCTTGTTCAGAGGCAGAACGACAGACCTTTCGGTTACAAGTCTAACACTCTAACTCTAACCACTAGGCTACCTGCCTCGCCATGGAAACGTCTAGGAGCAACAACAGCTCAGCCACAAAGTGGTTGGCCACACAAGCTCACAGAACGGGACCGCCGAGTACTGAAGAGCGTAGTGAGTACAAATTGTCTGTCCTCAGTTGCAACACTCATACCGAGTTCCAAACTGCCTCTAGAAGCAATGTCAGCACAATAACTGTTCGTCGGGAGAATTAACGAAATGAGTTTCCATGGCCGAGCAGCTGCACACAAACCTAAGATCGCCATGCGCTATACCAAGCGTTGGCTGAAGTGTTGAAAAGCTCACCGCCATTGGACTATGGAGCAGTGAAAACGCATTTCTGGAGTGATGAATCATGCTTCACCATCTGGCAGACTGACGGACAAATCTGGGTTTGGCCGATGTCAGGAGAACGCTACCTGCCCAAATGCATAGTGCAAACTGTAAAGTTTGGTGGAGGATGAATAATGGTCTGGGGCTGTTTTTCATGGTTCGGGCTAGGCCCCTTAGTTCCAGTCAAGGGAACTATTAACGCACCAGCATACAATGACATTCTAGTTGATTCTGTGCTTCCAACTTTGGCAAAAGTTTGGGGAAGGACCTTTCGTGTTTCAGCATGACAATGCCCCAGAAATGTTTTGTCAAGATCGGTGTTGAAGAACTTCACTGGTCTGTACAGAACCCTGATCTCAATCCCATCTAACACTTTTGGAATGAATTGGAACGCCTACTGCGAGCCAGGCGGTGTGTTCAGGTGTTCACATACTTTTGGGCATGTAGTGTAGTTCAGAAGCTAAAGGAAAAGTTAATCAAAAACAGTAAACCACAAATGGATTTTAATCAACTCTGAGTCTTGAGATATAAACAGACCAACAAATATGAAACAGAAACTACGTCTGAGAGTGAGAAGTTGAGAACATGTTCACTGACATTTACTCTTGAGGTGCTGACCTGTTGCACCCTCTACAACTACTGTGATTATTATTATTATTTGACTATGCTGGTCATCTATGAACGTTTGAACATCTTGGCCATTTACTGTTATAATCTCCACCCGGCAGAGCCAGAAGAGGACTGGCCACCCCTCAGAGCCTGGTTCCTCTCTAGGTTTCTTCCTCGGTTCCTGCCTTTCTAGGGAGTTTTTCCTAGCCACCATGCTTCTACATCTGTATTGCTTGCTGTTTGGGGTTTTAGGCTGAGTTTCTGTACAGCACTTTGTGACATTGGCTGATGTAAAAAGGGCTTTATAAATACATTTGATTGATTTGATAGAGATAATGCTTGGGCATTTTGAATAGGACTGGACATTCTGTATAACACATTACAGCATTAAAAGTACAGTGGTGATACTCTCCACCCTTCATCATTCATCTCTCCAGTTAAACCCATCCATCCCATCGTTCTTTCCACAGGGTGATTCAAGTGTCCTTCGTAATGGAAGCTACGTGGCTTTTCTCCCAACACCCAACACACTAACACGACCAGTCACGTTGATTCCTTTCTCGGTAGAGGTCTCTAGCACATAAGGGGCCCTCCATGTGTTCCTCATGGCCTGGCCCGGGGACCCTCGGGGCCCTCACACCCCAGTAGTGTTGGCCCAGGTAGGGAAGGTGTCTAGGTGGAACATGGCCCTGCCCCAGCTATTGATGGCCAGAGTGATGCACAGGATGCCGATGAGGTTCATCACTATACCTGTCCTAGCCTGGGAGCGAGAGAAGAGAGGCACAACTGGGTGTGATTTCAGGGTCTGTTAGCAATCATTCATCATTCATACTGAAATCAAATTAACTATAGGACTGGACAACTGTCCCCAACTTATTAGTAAATGGCAATATAAGAAGTTTCCTAAATTGATTAGGATTTGTTTGCTATTATTATTTTTGTTAATTAATTTAAAAAAGATTGACAATGCAGTAGATAATATTATCTTTGTAAAATGGTGTACTCTAACTCACCATGTCAGAAACCTTGAGGTAGCCAAATGAGAAGACGATAGCATTGGGCGGTGTGGCCACAGGTAGCATGAAGGCAAAGGAGGCACTGAGAGTACAAGGCACCATGACGTACAGAGGATTCATTCCAATGGACTGGGACTGAAATAAACACATAGACACAGACACACATTTTCAGCTGTCTGAGCCTGGGCTAAGTGTGAGTCCCAAATGGCACTCGTTTCCCTACATAGAGCACTATTTTTGATCAGAGGCCATGCGCCCTAGTCAAAAGTAGTGCACTATATAGGGAATAGGGTTCCATTTGGAGTGCATACCTAATGACAACACTCTAGTCTTCTGTGCTGCTTTTCTGCACCATAATCACTGGCTCATAAGTATCTGATTTTAGTGTTTGTAATTCTAGGGTTCAAAATCGTCCATTAGGCGTGTTCAATAAAGATGCAATTAAGATGCATGCTATGTTGTTTGGGATCTGAGTCATGGCAGGCAGAATGGAAACGCACCACAGATTTCTCCAGAACGATGTAGAATCACAATGTCATAGCAGAACATAGATTAGAATGTGAGCCTCTAAGGAGTTGTTTAGTCTCCCCCCCAAAAATTAACACGACAGTAATTCTTTTGAAAATGAATACGGGCTGAGATCATTTTTCATGTCATAATTCTCATCCCTCTGTCATGCTCTTCCTCGATGGATATAATGGATGTTATATTATATAGTTGGATTCATTTTTGTATTAGTCTGTTACAGACACATAAAACAAGCAGCTAGACCCAAAAGCACACGTCCTAGTAACCTCTCTTTCCCAGACTTCTCTGTAAGTAGTAGTTGGTTCACTAACCCCATTTTTCTTCCTACAGTATTCTTCTCCCTCTTTCACTCACCCTTTTCCACACTTATGTCATCTTCATGCTCTCCTGTTGGCTTTGACCTCAATAAATCCCTCTCTCTATACCCCAGCTTGGAACATTCCGGCATGGCCCAGCTTGGGTCCTCTCTTAGTGCTTGGTCACCGGACACAGTGATACCATTCGTCAGTGTGGATGGGGTTGGGCACCAGTACAAGCCACAGATTTTAATTGGTGTGTTTGGTAGGGTGGCTATAGAAGGAAGGGCCCAGGGAAGGGGACCAAATGTATTAAACCCAAACAACTACAGGCCAGGGCAGCCAAACAAGGACATGTAGGCCAGCTTCCACTGGAGGTAGTTTCAATGTTGCACTCCTATAGGGGAGATTGTTAAGTACTGTACTTCACATCAAGGAGCTGTACAGTATTGCAGCCCATTGCAAGTAGTCTACTACTACTGCTTCTGCATGTACTCTACATGTCTGAGTGTCAGAGCAGTTTACCAGACTGGACAGCTATTGTATTCCTGCTTACAGTTGTGTAATACGGTAGTATTGTGTAGTAGTGTAGCACTGTTTCGTATTGTAGTATTGTGTAGTAATGTAGCAGTGCAGTATTGAAGTATTGTGTAGTATTATTGTAGTGTAGTATAGTATTGTGTAGTAGTGTAGTATTGTGTTGTGGTATAGTATTGTATAGTAGTATTGTGCAGTATTGTGTAATATTGTGTAGTAGGGCTTAGTATTATGTTATTAATACAGAGTTTTGTGTTGAGTCTTACCATTGAGGCGAGGACAGGTAGGAAGAGAGTGGCAGTGGCCACATTACTGGTGCACTCGGTGAAGATGGCGATCAGCAGACACAGGATGATAGCGATGGCCCAGGGTGGGATGGTGTGGAGGGGAGTCATCTGGTCCCCCATCCACATCGACAGACCTGACTCCTGCAGGGGCACATACATAACCATACAATGAGTCAAACAACCATGGCACTCTTCTTATGCTGTCGGATACATTACCAGACCCACATACATCTACATATGTACAGGTAACTGCCAAAACAAAGGACATTTGAGTAAATGAGGGATATAAAGTAGATTGAAGGCAGGTGCTTCCACACAGGTTTGGTTCCTGAGTTAACAAGCAATTAACATTGCATTAATATGCAATGTGCTCATGGTGACCCAACGCCCTATTAAGACACTTTATGTTGGTGTTTCCTTTATTTTGGCAGTTACCTGTACATACTGTGTACAGTATGCAAAGACAGAAAGGTGGATTTTAGTGTACTCGTTTCCACTGAAGTGACTTAGTAAGCAGCTGATATGTCACCTGTGTGATCCCACATGATATGCCATATGTGTCATCGTATTTGGGAAGTGTACAGGGTGGAGCTGTGTTAGCTAATCAAAAATGGCCCTTTGTCACAAAGATCCTGATGAAATATAGAATGATTCAGTTCTCAGTGGGGATCTGACTTTTTTGGTTAAACTGTTTCTGTGGAAAGCAAACAAGGATTACACCGTACAAATCTAGAATCTTAATTTGAGCCAGTTTGCTACAGCATAGAAATAATCCTGCAGCAAAAGGAAATGAATTATTATGTGGATTATAATTAATGGTCATTTTAGAAGGGGTTGCTACATTTTTTGTACAAACTTCAGAAGCCTTTTTTAACCTCAAAGTTTGAAATGTCCTGCATGTCAGGAAAGTTCTCCTGCAAGAGGGAGATCCTACATCTGTATGTGCATACTGGCCCTTGTCTCTCACCTCGCTGCCCTTGGCCAGGGCGAACCCTCCCCCCAACAGGAGAACAATGCTCCAGGGTAACTTCTTCTGGGCCACCTTCCAGGTCAGCAGAGCTGGTGTGGGGCCAGCCGGGTGCTGAAGCTCTGTAGAGGGGTTACCAAATCACTGTTACAGACATGCCATTGTAATGGTCTTCAAGTCTTCATATCCTTAGATACAGTACTAAAGTAGCATACTGAATATCAGGTACCGTGCTTGTTACATTTTATGTGTGGTTTAAAAACATGGTTTACCAGTGGCAAAGCTTCGGGACCTCCTGCAGCAGAAGCGTGGGGGTTTGGAAGGCAGGACGAAGAGAAGGACAGCGATGAACACTGCCACTGTGGCATCAGTTACATACCTGGAGGGAAGAATGGATAAAGAAAGGGTGGTTATCTGTCAGCATTCAGACACACAATTCATGTTTTCTTGCTTCTTTTTTCTTGTGAAGTATTCAAGTATGTGGGAAGTGAGAAACATGACGTTGCTCGTTGAAAATCTCATCCCAAAATCATGTGCATTAACATGGAGTTGGTCCCCCCTGTGCTGCAATAACAGCCTCCAGTCTTCTCGGAAGGCTTTCCACTAGATGTTGGAACATTGCTGCGGGGACTTGCGTCCATTCAGCCACAAGAGCATTAGTGAGGTCGGGCACTGTTGTTTGGCGATTAGGCCTGGCTCGGGGTCAGCGTTCCAATTCATCCCAAAAGTGTTCGACGGAGTTGAGGTCAGGGCTCTGTGCAGGCCAGTCATGTTCTTCCACAATCATGACAAACCATTTCTGTACGGACCACGCTTTGTCATGCTGTAACAAGAAAGGGCCTCCAACAAGTTGGAAGCACAGAATCGTCTAGAATGTAACTGTATGCTATAATGTTAAGATTTCCTTACACTGGAACTAAGGGGCCTAGCCTGAACCATGAAAAACAGCCCAAGACCATTATTCCTCTTCCACCAAACTTTACAGTTGGCACTATGCATTGGAGCAGTTAGCGTTCTCCTGGCATCGGCCAAACCTAGATTAGTCCGTCAGACTGTCTGCCAGATGGTGAAGCGTGATTCATCACTCCAGAAACGCGTTTCCACTGCTCCAGAGTCCAACGGTGGCGAGTTTTACACCACTCCAGCCAACGCTTGCATTTGCGCATGGTGATCTTAGGCTTGTGTGCGGCTGCTTGGCCATGGAAACCCATTTCATGAAGCTCCCAATGAACAGTTATTGTGCTAACGTTTCTTCCAGAGGCAGTTTGGAACTCGGTAGTGAGTGTTGCAACCGAGGACAGACAATTTTTACACGCTACACACTTCAGCACTCGCTGGTCCCTTTCTGTGAGATTGTGTGGCCTATCACTTCTGAGCCATTGTTGCTCCTAGACGTTTCCACTTCACAATAACAGCACTTACAGTTGACAGGGGCTGCTCTAGCAGTGCAGAAATTTGACGGGCTTACTTGTTGGAAAGGTGGCATCCTATGACAGTGGCACGTTGAAAGTCATTGAGCTCTTCAGTATGACCATTCTACTGCCAATGTTTGTCTATGGAGATTGAATGGCTGTGGGCTTGATTTTATACACCTGTCAGCAACGTGTGTGGCTGAAACAGCCGAATCCACTAGTTTGACGCGATGTCCACATCCTTTTGCATATATAGTGTATAACTTGTCAATATAATGTTTTTGTAATGGTCTCAAGTCTTCTATGTATTGATTAGGGCTGAGTCTCAAATGGCACCCTATTCATTTTATGGCACACTACTTTACACCAGAGCAATATGGGCCCTGGTCAAAAGCAGTGCACTATAAAGGGAATAGGATGCCATTTGGAAAGCATGCGTGTGTAATATGCTGTGCATTTACAGTGTAGTATTTATGAACAGTAGACAGCCATACTCTGCATCAGCGTTGAAGATGTATGTGGCCCAGCCTGCCACGAAGCCAGGATCTCTGGTGAACCACAGAACCACCAGACAACTGAACAGGCCCAACACACTCAGCTCTCCAAAAGACATGGAGCCCAGCTGACGATGCTGCTCCTTGATCACATTGTACACAGCTATCTCTTTCTCTGTCTTTACTGCCCCACAGCCCCACGTCTTCTTAAAACTGGGAATGGAGGGAGAGAAAGGGGTTGAGGCTTAAAGGGTGACTTCAGTAGTAAATTGAATTGAATAGGATGATCTCTGACTGAAAGATAAAACATGTCCTTTTAATCTGAAACTCACTTGAATCCCATGAAGACAAACTGCAGCCAGAGCCAAGCCAGGGTCAGCATCAGGATCATGTTGGGGAAAGCAAAGCCGAACCAGGACGCAAAGTTGATGACATCTCCATTGTTAGGAAACAGTCTGAGGGAAACATAAAATATTATTATCATTAGCACATAAAGGAAAATATGATTTGAAAGATACATGATTTTAAAGATGTACTAAAAATGCGCTGAGGACACAATCTATAGCTGAAGGTACCCACTGGTTCATCTGTCCCATGAGCACCAGATTGGGGCCAGTCCCTGTGAGGGTGGCAGTGCCCCCGATGCTGGCCGCATAGCAGACACACAGCGTCATCCCCTTACACATCTTCTTCTTGTCTGCAGCTTCCTTACGCCAGATAGCCTCCACAAGTGGATCTAAACATGTCACCACAACTGGGTAAACAGTCCAAATAGGAACATTAACATAGTCCAAGTAGTCACAAAGCAAAGAAAACTCATTTGCATTGCAAACTGCGCATACCTACGCTCCTTGATAAGCTTACTTGATAAGCCCTGAGTTCATTCAATGGATAATAACCCCTTTCAATAAACTCACAAATGAACTGTTCATTCATTTGTCCTTCTCTGCTCAGTGCTCACCATGTCCCTCTGCCTGTTTCTCTGTCTGTTTGCTGTCAGTGGGGTCCTGAGGTTGGGGGTTCTCCTCAGTGCTGAGGATCAGAGGCATCTCAGTCTCTGTGTAGTTGTTGAGCTGCTCCAGAACAGCCTGGACGATGGGCACCATCATGGCTGTGGTGGCTGTGTTACTGATCCACATGGACAGGAAGGCTGTCACCCCCATGAAGCCCAGCATCAGACTGGAGAGACAGGAAACCATAGAATGACATAGAGAATCATGGGAATTACAGGATCTTTATGGAGGAAACACAGGCCTCAGCAAAGAAAGGTGGAATAAGAATTTTCTGTAACACTTAACTTAAAGCATGGCATACAGGTTTAATGCTTTATAACTTGTTATAAGTAGGTATGAGCTTTTAGAAGTTCTTATAACAAGGCTTATAAAATGGTATATTCCTCTACACTCTTAGAAAAAAGGGTTCCAAAAGGGTTCTTCGGCAGTCCCCATAGGAGATCCCTTTTTGGTTCCAGGTAGAACCCTTTTTGTTTCCAGTTAGAACTCTTTTGGGTTCCTTGTAGAACCATCTGTGGAAATGGTTCTACATGGAATTCAAAAGAGTTCTACCTGGAACCAAAAAGGGTTCTTTAAAGGGTTCTCTACGGAGACAGCCAAAGAACCCATTTAGGTTCTAGATAGCACCTTTTTTTATAATATTGTATGCAAAAACAAAATCAAAGTCTCTCAAAGGGCTTTACTGAGATGGATCAGACCAAGTAAAAGGCAGAATACCCTCTGACACTGAGAGAGTCAAATGTTAGGCAATATTTCCACATCATGTATAATGGCAAGGTCAATACAATATAACATACCTGTAGATAGTCATAAAGATGAACTGATTTTCCTTATCTAGAGATAGATATAGTCCCACACATAGCAGGGGATTTGTATTGATGGGTTAGTTAGTTAGTTAGTTAGTTAGTTAGTTAGTTAGTTAGTTAGTTAGTTGAGGGTCACTCACAGAGCGGGGCGCACCCCTACAAAGAGCAGCACTCGGAGGGCAATGCGTTTGTGCAGGTTCCAGTGCTCCACTGCCACCGCCACCATCAGTCCTCCCACAAACAACATGTTGGTGTCCTTCAGGTACTGCATACACACCTGGAAAACACACACAGATAAGTGACTCATGGGTCCACGGTGCATTTGTGTATGCACATGCAAACATCTACCAATACTGTATCTACTACAACAATGTGCAGACACCATTGTGAAGTATATTGAATGTCAGTAGGCTACTATAGTACAGTTTGATTAATACAGTTTTATTGTAGTTTAATTGATCATGATATTGAAAGATGTCTTCACAGGCTTACATCTTTGGACTGCATGATGCCAAACATGGGGAAGAGGACAGCAGGGAGCAGGGCAGTGACAGCCAGTGGTAAGGTCTCTGTACACCAGTACACTGCCATCAGGATGATCACATAGGCACATTCTGCCTCCTGCACAGCAAATACATATGATCCAACAGGTCAGAACATCCAACACCACCACACCTGGGAACGAATACTGCTGGCTCATACAGATGTAATACCCTGCTTCTCACAGCAGGACAATAATCCTGCAGCAACAGGAATTGTGAATTATTATTTGAATGATAATCAATAGATTTTTTTTTGTTAGGGCAAATCAAGTTTGACATTTTAAAGTGAAAATTATAAACTTTAGAAGCCTTTTCAAACCTTGAATACACTACAATTTACATTTCCTGCTGCTCAGGAATATTCTCTGCGACAACAGAGTGATCAAATTAAGATAGCAGAGCTGTACTATTGTTAGGGACAGAAAAATGATATAACACAAAATTAACATATCATCCTAATGGGATAGATTATAGCTGATTGGTACTGAGACATGTTGTTTGGGGTTAAAGATCACTGTGTTGTAATCCATGGCAGCACTTGTTTGTCTCAACTGTACACTGATCAGACCATACATATCACTCAGCAGTCCTCTATGATGTGTGTGGGTGTGTGTGTGACAGATTAGTTGTGATAACGTTAGTATTGATTCTGATACACTGAAACTACACACCAAGGATAAGACAAAGATAACATGCGTATAGCCCCATGTGTGATGCAGTAGTGGCAACACAAGGACAGAGTCTCAGCTTCAGAGGCAACAGGATACTCTAGTCAAAAGTAGTGCACTATAGTGAATAGGGTGCCATTTGGGATATAACCTATGACAGGAGGATTCAGTGTAACTAGTGTTCCCAGGCTGGACATGATCTGCCATACAGGATTAAAACAACAGGGAGGATGGAAGGAACAGGGAGGATGGTAGCCTAATGGTTAGGAATGTTGGACCAGTAATCAAAAGCTTGCTAGTTCAAATCCCTGGGCTGAGTTGGGGAAAAATCTGTGAATGTGCCATTGAGCAAGGCAGTTAACCCTACTTGCTCCTGTAAGTAACTCTAGATAAATATATAGATGTCTTTAAAGAAAATGGTTCAATGCTGTAACTCACTGTTCAGGCTGCATCAACAGGTGCAAGGCTGAACAAAACCTATGTTCAATGACTAAATGTCTCTTAACCACGGAATGCAGTTAGACCTGCTTCAGTACCGTGTCTAATTGAAGGTTTATGATAAATGTAAATATACAAACATCGTTCAAATATAGAAAACTAGTCAGAAATGACCAACTCCTTTGCATTTAACAAATTAAACAATATCATTAAACAAAAATATGAAACACGCTTACAAGATACATCAAATATATTTTCGTTTAAAAACGTGTGTATAAATCTGTGCAAAACGTGTGACAATCTACATACCTTTGTTCCAATGACTAAAGGCAGCGGGAGAAGAAGTAACGGGGAAGAGAATAGAACGATCTCATTCTTCAGATTCCGAAGAGATTTCAGAAATGCTGCCATCCTTTGACCTAAGGCGATACTGTGGTAAAGAAAGTTGGAGTACTAGGGACAGGTTGTTTTGCGCCGAGCAGCTCAGGGGAAGGGAGGGAGTGAAAGGGGGAGGAACGGGGAGTCCCGCAGCAGATATTCTTTATTTTATTTAACATTTATTTAACCTGGCAAGTCAGTTAACAAATTCTTATTTACAATTACGGCCTACCCCGGGCAAACCCTCCCCTAACCCGGACGACGCTGGACCAATTGTGAACCGCACTATGGGACTCCTGATCACGACGGTTGTGATACACCCAGGGCTTGGACCCGGGTCTGTAGTGACGCCTCAAGCACTGCGATGCAGTGCCTTAGACCGCTGCGGCACTCAGTATCCCAAAAGATAATAGGAGAGGGATGAGACCTCACGAACATAATGATGGGTAATAGGAGAGTGAAGAGAGCTCACGAACAAAAAGATGGGAGATAGACAGACAGAGAAACAGAGAGAGAGAGAGCGAGAGAGAGAGAGGAGGCTTAAGCTAGGTTTAATGGTGGTGGGATCCTGAATACCTTTACTACAACGTTTTCAATATCACATCAATTAAGATTAATGACGGATTTTGTTTCTCTCTGAGAGAATAAACAACGATAACAATTATGTAAGTAAACTATGACCAGTTATCTCAATATTTATTATATAATTAAATTGAACATTTGTTTATAGCTTTTGATTACAGCTTTTTCAAATGGAACTGATAACTCAAATTCTGACAGAGAAATTAGACCCTTTACTAGCTGTACACCTCATAGATAACAACACATTTACTTGCCTAAAACGAATCGTGTTTGCAATTGTACATGATTAGCCATGAAGTGTAATGGTGTTCTGTGACCATTCCCTGTGTAGTCCTCTGGGCCTGCACAGACAGCAGAAATCAGTCGTGGAAAAAGTAATCTATTGTCATACTTGAGTAAAAGTAAATATTTCAAAATAGAAAATGACTGAAATAAAAGTGAAAGTCATCCAGCAAAATACTACTTGAGTAAAAGTATTTGTTTATATACAGTACCAGTAAAAAGTTTGGACACACCTGCTCATTCAAGGGTTTTTCTTTATTTTGACTGTTTTCTACATTGTAGAATAAAATAACACCTATGGAATCATAACAAGTCCATATTATGGCAAGAACATCTCAAATAAGCAAAGAGTCCATCATTACTTTAAGAAGGTCAGTCAATTCGGAACATTTCAAGAACTTTTAAAGTTTCTTCAAGTGCAGTCGCAAAAACCATCAAGCGCTATGATGAAACTGTCTCCCATGAGGACCGCCACAGGAAAGGAAGACCCAGAGTTACCTCTGCTGCAGAGGATATGTTCATTAGAGTTACCAGCCTCAGAAAATGCAGCCTAAATAAATGCTTCACAGAGTTCAAGTAACGCACACATCTCAACATAAACTGTTCAGAGGAGACTGTGTGAATCAGGCCTTCATGGTCTAATTGCTGCAAAGAAACCACTACTAAGGGACTACAATAATAAAAAGAGACTTGCTTGGGCCAAGAAACACAAGCAATGGACCGGTGGAAATCTCTCATTTGATCTGTCCAAATTTGAGATTTTTGGTTCCAACCGCCGTGTCTTTGTGAGAAGCAGAGTAGGTGAACTAATGATATCCGCATGTGTGGTTCCCATCGAGAAGCATGGAGGGGGAGGAGGTGTGATGGTGCTTTTCTGGTGACACTGTCAGTGATTTATTTAGAATTTAAGGCACACTTAATCAGCTTGGCTAACACAGCATTGTGCAGCCATACGCCATCCCATCTGGTTTGCGCTTAGTGGAACTATCATTTGTTTTTCAACAGAACAATGACCCAAAACACACCTCCAGGCCGTGTAAGGGATATTTGACCAAGAAGGAGAGTGATGAAGTGCTGCATCAGATGACCTGGCCTCCACAATCAGCCGACCTCAACCCAATTGAGGTGATTTGGGATAAGTTGGACCGCAGAGTGAAAGAAAAGCAACCAACAAGTGCTCAGCATTTGTGGGAACTCCTTCAAGACTGTTGGAAAAGCATTCCAGGTGACTACCTCATGAAGCTGGTTGAGAGAATGCCAAGAGAGTGCAAAGTTGTCATGAAGGCAATGGGTGGCTACTTTAAAGAATCTCAAATATAAAATATATTTTGATTTATTTAACACTTTTTTCGTCACTCAACTCAGCAAAAAAAGAAATGTCCCTTTTTCAGGACCCTGTCTTTCAAGGATAATCTAAATTACTTCTCAGATCTTTATTGTAAATGGTTTAAACACTATTTCCCATGCTTGTTCAATGAACCATAAACAATTAATGAACAATAAAAAATTACCATAAAAAAATTAATGAACATCCGAACATCACACCTGCGGGACAGGTACAGGATGGCAACAACAACTGCCCGAGTTACACCAGGAACGCATAATCCCTCCATCAGTGCTCAGACTGCTCGCAATAGGCTGCGAGAGGCTGGTATGAGGGCTTGTAGGGCTGTTGTAAGGCAGGTCCTCACCCGACATCACCGGCAACAACGTCGCCTATGGGCACAAACGCACTGTCGCTGGACCAGACAAGACTGGCAAAAAGTGCACTTCATTTACGAGTCGCGGTTTTGTCTCACCAGGGGTGATAGTCGGATTTGCGTTTATCATCGAAGGAATGAGCAATACACAGAGGCCTGTACTCTGGAGTGGGATCGATTTGGAGGTGGAGGGTCCGTCATGGTCTGGGGCGGTGTGTCACAGCATTATCGGACTGAGTTTGTTGTCATTGCAGGAAATCTCAAAGCTGTGCGTTATATGGAAAACATCCTCCTTCCTCATGTGGCACCCTTCCTGCAGGCTCATCCTGACATGATCCTCCAGAATTACAATGCCACCAGCCATACTGCTCATTCTGTGCATAATTTCCTGCAAGACAGGAATCTTTTTCTATTTTTCAAACTAGACACTCTAATGTACTTGTCCTCTTGCTCAGTTGTGCACCGGGGCCTCCCACTCCTTTTTCTATTCTTGTTGGAGCGAGTTTGCGCTGTTCTGTGAAGGGAAGAGTACACAGCGTTGTACGACATCTTCAGTTTCTTGGCAATTTCTTTCATGGAATAGCCTTCATTTCTCAGAACAAGAATAGGCTGACGAGTTTCAGAAGAAAGGTCTTTGTTTCTGTCTATTTTGAGCTTGTAATCGAACCCACAAATGCTGATGATCCAGATACTCAACTAGTCTAAAGGCGGACAGTTTTATTGCTTCTTTAATCAGAACAAGAGTTTTCAGCTGTGCTAACATAATTGCAAAAGGGTTTTCGAATGATCAACTAGCCTTTAAAAATGATAAACTTGGATTAGCTAACACAATGTGCCATTGGAACACAGGAGTGATGGTTGCTGATAATGGGCCTCTGTACACCTATGTAGATATTCCATAAAAAATCTGCCGTTTCCAGCTACAATAGTCATTTACAACATTAACAATGTCTACAATGTATTTCTGATCAATTTGATGTTATTTTAATGGACAAAAACTTAGCTTTTCTTTCAAAAACAAGGACATTTCTAAGTGACCCCAAACTTTTGAATGGTAGTGTATATATATATATTAATTTTTTTTCTCACAAAATCCATCATGGTGGACTTTATGAGTTTGAGGCAAATTTGTTCCTTGTGAGTTATATGACTTTAGTTCACATAGGGTGCAGGGGCAGACCTTTCAAAGTGAACATTTTTAATTGCTTGTTATAGCACCACCATGGGCCCTTGGGTCTTTACCATGTTGCTAAATTGCACAATCCTGGGCCTTTAGATCGCACAGGTATTTGCATTTTTCCCCCATAATGCGTCACTGCTTTAACCCCTTGCAATAATGAACTGGAAATACAGTAGGGTTTCTCCAGCTTTGCTGCTGTTGAAACCTAATTATGCATATTTTTTTCCCACCATATAAAATCCATAGAATCCCAGGTCCTTACTAACCCTGAGCTGAATCTCAAATAGATCTTATATCGCCACCTCGTGAGTTTTTTGAACAGCTGCAGTTCAGTGATCCTTTGGTAATTTGTTTGCCTACCTGGATTTGTGTGGCATGATTTTGTATTCTGAAAATTCCAGATTTTAACAGTAAATATAAGGGAAAAAGCTCTTTGCAATGTTTTGTGAGGAATATTGTGTAGGTTTCTGTGTGCTAAGTAACAGGTTACAATGGCATCTTTATTGTGCCCTGGCTGAGAGCTTGACCTAAGTAACAGAGGCGCAGGACAGAGAAAGCTTGACATGAATTGACCGTTTTTGTCAAACCCATTTGTTAGTTTCTTTTAATCTAGACATAAAACAGCACTGCAGAGTTGACCTAAAGCATTGATAGGGCATCTTTGTTATTCATAAATTATGCACAAAATAAAATGTAAAATATAGGGCCAAAATGTCTAAAACACCAAATAATCTCACAGGATTTAGACATGTTTAATGTCTCATCAAGTAGCGTAATAAAACCGGACACAATATTGCATTTTCATGATACATTTAATCCAAAACATCAGATAGAAATACTAGTATTTTTAATCAGCAGTAAACTTCATTAGAGAATGTGGGGCACCTCAGTGTGTTGTGTATTTAAAAGAAAAGAAAAACAACCGTTGCTTGTTTATATTTGACACACATAGAACAATTGTTGCATTTCAATCCAGCTGACCATTGGACTGTGGTCATGCATTGGAGTTGCTCATCTGGATTTGCTTCCTCTCTGACAGACAGCAGTGCAGTTCAAGGTCAATAGATAATGGTCTCAATCTCCCCACAGTGAATGAGGCTTCGGCTTACTTGGGTGGCCCACCAAAAGAGTGATGATAATGCTTGTCATTCTTGTCATCAATGGGGAACCGTACTTTATCTAGGTTGGCAGACCCTCCACTACTCTGCATAGCAGAAGCTCTAGGGTTAGGGTTGGTGATGACGCCCAGGAAGATTGGTGCTTGTGTCTTATCGTCCATAAGGGCAAAGAAGAAGGGCTGGTTGAGAGTAAAAGAGGGGTTGGACCGTGAGATGACCAGGCTGGTAGCTGCAGCAGCCTCTGCTCCCTCCTCAGTGATCTCCATACTGGACTTGTGCTGTACACTGGACACCAACAGAGGGCCCTCAGCTATGGCTGCCAGGTTGGGACTAGAAAACAACTCCCCCATACCTGAGAATAAGACAAATCACACACTTATAAGAGAAAGAGTGGCAGTTCTAAAGTTTTCAAAAGACTTACAGCTTCTGGCAGTAATTTCAATTAGCGTAGAAGAATAACATGGAACAATTGTTTTAAATCTTTATCTCTCCTTCCCTTGTGCTTCAAGCCTTATTATCTGAGAATGTCTTCACCAATATACTCACTTCACATATTAATCTATGCTGCTGATGGATCTTCCACTACTTACCAATGTTGGTCAGAGCCTCCTGCAGGTCCTGGCTGTAGTCCAGTTTGAATTTGGGCAGCTTGACCTGCATGGGTCTCTCTCTGGGCAGGCGGTTGTACAGGTCAGAAATGTTGAGCTTTGCTGCGAGGGCTGATACGTTCACCTGGCCATTCATGGGCATCACTATCAGCAGGCTCATCTGATTGTTGAAGGGGAAGCGAGCCACCTGCACAGGAAGACAAGGACAATGATGAGAAATAGAAGGTCATTTAGTGCAACAATTTTGTGCCTCAGGAAAGTCGGAAGGTGAATAGAGAAATTAAAGGAGAGAAAATACAAAAAGAATGTCCAAAAAAAGGAGACAAATACCATTTGGGAGTCATATCTGAAATATAATATAACAGTATACAGGTACAGTATATACTACATGTAGAGAGTGATGGATGGTAAAATTATGAAAAACATAAATAGTCAAGTGGACAAAAGGGATTGAGAGTCTTACCTGAGCTTCCAGATCATTATCAATGAGCAGACTTAAGGGGTATTTGGGCCCCATCATCATGTCAACATTGACCATGTGCTTGTCGTCAATGTAGAAGACATCTTTGGAGGTAAATCGTGGGTCAAAGCGAGCCTTCCATTCTCCTATGTAGGCCAATGGGTGATTATGGAGATATTAGGGGGGGAAAACACTTAAGGACAGACAGACTGATAATGCCAGGCAGGAAATAGAATTGTGAATTCAGTAGATAGATACTATGACAAACCTTTGAAGTGAACAGCATTGATGAGCATGAGAAGCAGATTGGGTGGCAGACTGGTCAGGAAGTCAGTCACTTTTCCATTAGTGGCCCTCTCTACCCACTCGTTGACCTCAGCCAGCCCTTCCAAGGTCACTGGCTCTGAGTCATATACATCCTGAGACTGATGAATAAACTCTGGTTTGGGCTCAAACCCTGAAACAGACATCAAAAGACACAAAATCCTAATGTTAGCGTGAAGTCAAAGTCAGTAACACATCAGTACTTTCTTATTTAAATCTGGCCATTTAGAGTATTGTTTCATTCAATGTCACTTGTTTGAACTTCTGAACACTCAATCATAACATGTGTCTATTGTCATTAGCTTCCTTCCATTTCCAGGTCCGTTTCCTTTATGTTCCATCAACTACCTAACCCTCTTACTCAAGTAACCAGTGAAGGGTTGGGGTCAATACCATTTCAACTCCCTTTCCTGCAGTCAAATGACCAAATTGCCCTCTAGTGGCCTGTTGGGTGGAATGTTATTCATATTTTTCATAATTTCTTAATAAACATGATTTTAAACATTGAAAATCCAATGTTTCTTTGTCAAATGATTTTGTTATATTTCAGTCTTCTGTGATGTATATAAACTGTAATATTGGGATGTAAACTCAAAATTCACTATATTTCAACTCTATATCTGACATGGTACAGGTGTCTTCTTTCTCTTAAGCCCATAAATGTGTGTGAGGTGTATACTTTTGTTTCAAAGTAGATTTGTTTAAGACTACCTAGAAACACTGTGTGACCTTGATTTAGCCCACTGCAGTAAAAGGTTAAGAAAATAAACAAATTCCAATTCCAATGGTTCCTCTATGAAAAGCATTGAAGAGAATTGGAAATGGAATTTCAGTATACTTCATGAACTAACTGGAACTGAAATGGAATTGACCCCAACCCTGAAGTAGAAAGCACTGACCTGGTTGCAGGTAGAGGCGTGCGGCCACTTGCAGGTCGCTCTTGCGGAGGCGTTCCAGGAAGTAGTGTAGAGACATGTGGTAGCAGGGCAGAGTGTCTCCATGGAGATGGAGCATGAGCAGCTCCTCTGTCTCATTCATGGCTCCTAAGATACATACATAGACATGATGATGATGATGTAACATGCTGTAGCTTATTGATAGTGTTATTGATTATTGGACTGCAATGTTGAGTGAACTAACACACAGGCATTTAGCTGCACATTTTATTCCTGCTGTTATCTGTACACGTGACGAATACAATTTGATTTGAGCTCTTAACATTTACAACAAATAAGTACCTATTCAATTAGGTTATGTTGAGTCTAAACGTGTCCTATGGTCAAAAGTAGGGCACTATATAGGGAATAGGGTGCTATTTGGGACATAGGCTAAGAGTTTGTGATGCTGGTACTGTAAACCATGCCAAGTACAGTTGATACTGAAAGAGTATAGATACCTACATTCCTAAAAAGTTTTAATCACTCCTAAAAAAACACAGAAAACTGAACATGTCATACCCAGAGCCAGCTGGGAGAGTGCCAGGGATATGCTGAGGGGGGATATAATGACATTGGGCTGCTCAGGTCCTGTTTTCATCTGGCCCAAAAGCTTCATGCCCAGCCTCTGGATGGCACCAGCTAAGGCCTGCCTAGATTTTGGCCTGCGAGCCTGGGCGCTACAACCCCCATCCTGCCCCTGATTATCCTCCTCAGATGAGCCCCCGCCCAGGGCATTGGCCGTCACGAGGGGATGAGTGATGCTTGTATATGAGGTGGGACTTGTGTTTTGAGGCTCCTGTGTACTGGGGGCAGAAGTCCCTGATTCCTAGAAAAGTGGATTGTGTGGAGTTAAGAGAATGTAGAGTAAAAAGGCACGTGGAGGGTATGCGAGCTGTGTATTCTGCTTTGGCAACAGACCTCTTTAGGGTGGCTGGGCATCAATGGGATGAGAGGGACCAGAGGGATTGGAGCATCATTTGACATTTCTCCATTCTGCTTGAAGGGAAAAACAGGGATATGAGAATGCTGCACATCATTCAGAAAAAGCACAATTGATGTTGATGATTAGTTTCAGTGCTTTACAGTTAGTCCTTGTCTGCAGACACAGAACAACAGGAGTGATAGTAGACGAAGGTCCATGTCCATGAACAGCCAGCCTGAAACAACAGAGGGTAACAAGCTATTACCCAATGAGACTGGCCCACTCAATTCCTGTCAATGGAATGAATGACAGGTGAAGGACGACAGGAAACTGACATTTAGGCTCGATAATCCAGTCTTTCGCAATGACAAACACAAAACAGTTCTATCAACTTCTTTAGCATGGTACAGCAGTGTATCTCATTTGAAAATAGAAAACATTACAAAACAGACTTTTCTCTGGAAGAAAACATGTCTGTACTGAGGTATATCATACAAAACATTCTCAGCAGTATGGTTTTATATTTTTTTAATCCCGTCTCTCCCTCTAGCCTCCCTCTCTGTATGGCAACTACATTCTTCATTTAAAAACAACACCTGAAAGATGGTGACCAGGTTTAACCAACAGACCAACAGTTTAACATTTTGGGCTCTCTTGCTCTGGTAAATCTGGTTAGCGAGACCAGCAGCTGGTACCACCAGCTAGCTATACTATCTGTATCTACATAATGGCAAGCCTTGACACAAGTACACATTGAGAGGAAACACTTTAATATTTTATAACCAGGGACATTAACCACTTGCTATTTCTTCATAACAGACCAAAACCAGGAAAACAACATTCAAAAAACAGTTTGCAATTAAATGGAAAGTTTGGTGACATTTGGTTTAAATGAACACACATAATCAAAGGGCAACCTCAAGTGTTATACTATTACTATAATTATAACTATACTATGTTACTATTAGGCCTACCACTAATTACACTGAGGCAAAGGTTTAGCTGAAACATGACTTGAATAAATGAAAGTGTAAGTCAATGAAATCATAAGCCATGTCATAAATTCCCAAATGTTCGTTCTTACCTTGACAAAATTAAGATGGGAAACCTGCTATCCAGTCTAAAGAGACACACACACACACTGAATGTGTAATAGCAGAATTCTTCCTTTGCAAAAGACTGGGAGTTGCTCAGCAGACTGTTAAATTTCAACTTTCATTGATCTGTGCTTCATATATGTCACTACTTGTTTGTAAATGTAAATATTGAGGCTGATTCAGGGGTCAAACAGTGAGCCTGACAGAGCCTGAAACTTGAAGCAACTCCAAACCTGGTATGAAGCAACTCTAAACCTGACAAAATTGGCATTAGACTGATTGGATGGGTAGAAACTGAACGTAGCTACACTGCATAACAGACAAAACGTTTTACCACTCAACATAAAACAGTAGGTGGTATCTACCAGATCACATGACTGCAGCTGAGCTGACAGACATTTTTCTAAAAAAACATCAGGAGCAGACTTTATCCAATAAGAACCCTAAATATTGTGCTCTCTGAGTTGCTTGCAACAGAGAGGAGAATAAGAGAGGAGGATTTGGTGAGGACTGACATTATACAAACATTTCTGACTCATGTAAAAACCTGAAACAAGCACATTGTGTAGGTAATATTTTATTAAACCTGTTAAATAAAATGAGTACTTCTCTCATCAAAATGTTGTAATGGACATCAGTTTGACCAGTTCTGATTATCAAGGTGTTACTTAATTCCTTTTGAAAACAAAGTACATTTTTGATTATTAGACCATACAAAAGTCACAGGAACCATTAAAAAAAATCAGAGGAGCGAGCCTCGTGGGAACATGGTGACCCTTGTGGCCTGTTAAACAACTGGATGAACCCAGGTTGATGTTACTCTCCAAAAAAGACTATAGGATTGTGTTGAGGTCATGGATGGTAATGCACATCATAAAAGTGCAGAGGAGCACAGACACACTTGGGAGCAGAGTAGACTGTCTTAAAGATTGACTATGAACAGGAGTGAAAACTTTGGCAACAGGTGTTATGGTGGAACAGATAAGCTTCCCATTCAGGATAACAAGGTACATACACTGGCTTTTTCTTGCCATTCTTTTTCTTATACTGCCAATTTGTGATTACATATAAGGCATAGTTATTACAATACAAAAGTCAATTGGGTCTTGACTTGGATTCTTTGTTCCTATGCCAGTTGATGTTATGGACTAACCAGAGTTCATCATTCATCATTACATAAAAACAACCTTTCTTTAATTAGGCCTACAAACTGATTATTTCTAATCGGCAACCATGGTTCAGAATTATTCAAAAGAAATCTTAACGACGCTAATATTAAACCATTAAATTGTCAAATAATCTTAAAATGTGATCGAGAATAGCTTGATAAATGGCGCTCCTTATTGTGCAGTAGGATTTGACCATGTGACCTTGGCACACAGCAGTTACAGGTTGAAGAATCACATCGTGACTCTGCCATCCCTCTTGTCAAACCTTCAGCTCGTCTGCATTAAGTAGATGCATTAACACTTGTAAAATCAAATGGTCTTGTGTTGGTTTATTTTGTACCATTTTGAAACAATGTAAGGTGAGAAAGCCTTCATTCTTTAGAAAGACATGGGAAACAGATTTAAAACGTATTTGTATTGTAGAAATGCAGCATAGTTATTCAGTGCACCTGATGCATGGTGTGATCTAATGTCAGGGAGACAATAATGACAGGTGTGGGTGTGTGAAATGTGAATCAGTCCTTTTTGCTGTTGGTTGATAGGTATGCATCTATTTGGAAAGTACCAACACTACATCAGAGACATGTTAGGCTCCACCTTCCCGAGCACTTCCTTTTGAAAATAATATTGACCGAGTCAAGGATAAGAATCTTATTCATAATATAAGATCGAGAGATAAATGGTAAAAGTCATAATCAAGTGTTTAGTTGCCCCCTACGGTAGATCTATCCTTGAATGAGTGATACAACACTTCCTCTTTATTTTGGTCGTTGACTACAGCAGAGCAGACAGGCAAAGTCCTCTCAGTTTGAGGATCATGTAAGTAGTCTTTAAGTGGTCCTCTCTCTCCTTAGTAAAAACATGTTTTGAGGACCTCACCACTTGCCTCATCAGCGAGTCCAGCCTCAATCCCACATGGGGAGGAGCGGAGAGAGGCTCAGGATACAGGCAACACGCTTTAGGAATAGGACACCTTCAGCAAAAGTCAACAGCAGTCTATAGCTAGCTGAGCCAGTTTGTTATATGTTAGCCCCTAAGCTAACAGCCTGATGGCCCCATTCTCTAAACCCAGCAGCAGGAGCCTCTTGGTGGGCAGCACAGCCAGGCTGGTGAGGGTTCCACGAAAGTTCTCCAAGCTGAGCTTGGTGCTGCTGGCTGGGCTGGCAGAGATGTTCATCATGGAGTACACCCTTATCTTGTTGGCCACGGTGCCCGCCACGATCTCTTCCCCGTACAGGTCGAATGCATGGACCGGGTTGGAGGGTCACTTGTACTGGTGGAGGGGCTTGTGTTCCAGGTCTTTCCACACAGTCAGAGTGTGGTCAGTGGACAAACTGATGACCAGGTTTCCCTCAGCAGCCCACAAAACACACAGGAGACCACAGTCAGAGAGCATCATGTGTGTGTGTACACTCACAAACACCCACACCAACCCACGCTCACACCCACACACCCACGCGCTCACTCTGACATAACTGGATTAGAAAGAGCACTTGTATATTCTTTGCCAGGACATTACACATTTTTATTTTATTTAACCTATTTAACTAGGCAAGTCAGTTTAGAACAAATTCCTATTTACAATGATGGCCTACCAACAGGCAAAAGGCCTCCTGTGGAGACGTGGGCTGGGATTCAAAATAATAAATAAATATAATATAAATATAGCACACATCACAACATGAGAGAAAACAACACTACATAAAGAGAGACCTAAGACAAAAACATAGCAAGGCAGCAACATATGACAAGACAGCAACACAACAACATGGTAGCAACACAACAACATGGAAGAAACACAACATGGTAGTAGCTCAAAACATGGTACAAACCACACAAAGGGCAAAAAGGTCGAGACAATAATACATCACACAACAGTCAGTAAGTGTCCATGATTAAGTCTTTGAATCCAGAGATGACCAGTTTACAGAGGAGTATCCAATGCAGTGATGTGTGCTATGTATAAGGAGCATTGGTGGCAAATCTGATGGCCAAATGGTAAAGAACATCTAGTCGCTCGAGAGCACCCTTACCTGACGATCTATAAATTATGTCTCCGTAATTTAGCATGGGTAGGATGGTCATCTGAATCAGGGTTAGTTCGGCAGCTGGGGTGAAAGAGGTGCGATTACGATAGAAGAAACCAAGCCTAGATTTAACTTTAGCCTGAGGCTTTGATAAGTGCTGAGAGAAGGACAGTGTACAGTCTAGCCATACTCCCAAGTACTTGTGTGAGGTGACTACCTCAAGCTCTAAACCCTCAGAGGTAGTAATTACACATGTGGGGAGAGGGGCATTCTTCTTACCAAACCACATGACCTTTGTTTTGGAGAACAAGGTTAAGGGTAGAGAAAGCTTGTTGGACACTAAGAAAGCTTTGTTGTAGAGCATTTAACACAAAATCCAGGGAGGGACCAGCTGAGTACAAAACTGTATCATCTGCATATAAATGGATGAGAGAGCTTCCTACTGCCTGAGCTATATTCTTGATGTAAATTGAGAAAAGCGTAGGCCAAGGATCGAAAATTGGGGTACACCTCTGGTGACAGGCAGCGGCTGAGACAGCGGATTTTCTGACTTTATACACTGCACTCTTTGAGAGAGGTAGTTAGCAAACCTGGCCAAAGACCCCTCAGGAGAGACCAATAATCCTTACCCGGCCCACAAGAATGGAATGGTCTGCCGTATCAAAAGCTTTGTCCAAGTCAATAAAAATAGCAGCACAACATTGCTTAGAATCAAGGACAATGGTGACATCATTGAGGACCTTTAAAGTTGCAGTGACACATCCATAACCTGAGTGAGTGGAAACCAGATTGCATACCTGAGAGAATACTAGACATCAAGAAAGCCAGTCAGTTGATTATTGACAAGTTTTTCCAGCACTTTTGATAAACAGGGCAAAATAGAAATAGGCCATTAACTATCTCCCCCTTTAAATAAAGGATGAACCGTGGCTGCCTTCCAAGCAATGGGAACCTCCCCAGAAAGGAGAGACAGGTTAAAAAAAGTTGGCGATAGGCAGAGTAATCCATAAATATTACAGCAATGAGGAGTCTGGGTCATCTCTGGATGGACCAGTGAGACTCAGTATAGCCTTTATAATGAGTAACTCCTGTCCATATTTACCTGAACTTGAGCCTCTAAAGCCAGAGACGCAATCCTTGACCCCACCAATCAGGGTTAAGTCAAGTTTGCTCAGCTCTAGTGCTTTGTTGACTGCTTCTGAACAAACCCTCTGGGTACAACTGTCACTTGACTCACGTTAAAATTTCACCACCACCACCAATATGGAACAGCAGAATAAAACAGTAAGCTGCAACTCTGCCTCGTGTTTATCAGCTGACTGACTGCTGAACATTTTAGAGTCCTACATACTCCCCTGAGAGGAACATGCGAAGGACTGACTGGCCAGAGATAGTAGCTGCGCCTGAAATGACATCCCATTCCCTGTATAGTGCACTACTTCTGACCAGGGCCCAAAGGGAGAGAATATAGTGGCATTTGGGATGCAGACAGCATGTCTAGCAGCAGAAACATGTTGATGGGAAAAGGGCCATTATGTAACAAAGCTCCACAGGCCAAATAACTGACTGTGTGAGAGAGTGGGAGCAGTCAGTGCTAGGATACAAGGTTCACTTTATATCCCTCAATATCCATTGTTTATGCCGCTGGTGAAATCCAATAGCTAACCACAGTAAAAAAGAATCACTATTCAACGGGAACATGAATCCGTATTGATTTGAAACCACTGCTCTAGCAATAGTCCGTGTGAAATTACCAAAAAACATGCACCCGCAGACACTGAACACACACCTACCTCCCCCCACACACACCTCTTAATCTGCAGGATGTCTCAGCACCAGGCCTGTGCGTGCGTCTAGCAGCACGATGAAGCCAGAGGAGAAGCCTGCTGCCACAGTGCGCCCTCCAGGGCTCTGCAGAGGATACGTTCATTAGAGATACCAGCCTCAGAAATCAGCAACTAACTGCAGCAATTATAAATTCAAATCAGCAATTAATGAGTAGGTGTGTCCAAACATTTGACTGGTACTGTATATAAATTATATTTATGTTCTATATTTAAGGGAAGAGCATTGACTCACTCTGGCATGTCAGGCAGGCAATGAATAGGAAGATTAGAAGCAATAGGAAAAAGCTATTCTATTCCATAACACTGATAAATAACATGGGATAATAAGTCAGAAAAGCATGGTACCGCCCCAAATGGCACCCTATCCCTTACATAGTGCACTACTTTTGACCAGACCACTTGATTAGCATAAAAAGGATGGAGACTAAACAGGGGAGTGAGCAGGGTAGTTTCTCTCTGGGTTTGGTAGGTACCTGCAGGCCTGGGTCGATGAAGTGGAGGAGATTCTGCACTGCCAAACACTACACTACAGTGAGGAGCAGGCATGTTGGTCACTGCTGTGATGGTGATCTTCCCATCCAGGGCCTCATAGTAGCAGATCTGTTCACCTGGACACACACGGGAAGAGCAGAGCTTTATTTCATACTTTATTTATGTTCGGAAGCTTTCACATTTTATTTACCTCATTTCTTATTATAATTAAATATGTAGTGGAATTAAAATAAAATCACTCAGTTAAATGAAAAACATTCTGTGTACTCCAACAAAACAGAAGCAGAGTCACCTCAACAGGTCTCCTCCCCACTGACCTGTGAACTGGTCCCAGAGGTGCACAGTGGCGTCACAGCTGACCACCTCCTTGAGCGCCTCCAGATGGCTAACACAGAACAGAGACTTCTTATGATCCGTGTAGGTCAGCCTTGGCTCCACCTCCAGCGTCCCGTCGCCGTGGTTATAGAGCGGCCACAGCTTCACTGTTTTGTCCGTGCTACCAGACAGGAAGTATTCCTCCCCAGCAAGTGGAGCCAAACACTGAGCCATGCCCAAATGGTCCAGGAAGCTCTGCAGGCGGATCTGGTGGAAGTCAAAGTGGGGATCCTGCTGGTTGAGACCGATCTCATACTGCCAGCAGGCCAGCCAGTTGCCCTGCAGGGAGAAGCCACCGCGAGGGAGCTCCTGTTTCAGAGCGCTGTCCTCTGGGGTAGGATCCACCACCCAGGAGGAGGAGGAGGAGGAGGAGGAGGAGGAGGAGGAGGGGCCTAGGGATGGAGTGGTGAAGGTGGAGGCAGACGAGATGACAGGCTGAGTATGACTAGGCGGGGGGTGGCTCCAGTTGTCTAATGAGCCCCGGATGGGGCTCCCACCCCCCGGCTCAGAGTCCCGGGCCTCCTGGATGTGGTTGCCCACCAGATGTCTGCCAAAGGTGCCTGACTCTGGGAGAGTGTCTGAGCCCAGGGGCGTGGAGGAGTAGGGGGCAGGGAAGGGGCGGCCCACATGGCGTCCCAGACCAGGGGAGGGGCCAATGGAGGAAAAAGGGGGAGGCTGCTGGAGGGGGTTGGCATCAGGACTGCCAGGACTCACCCTGGAGTGGTAGGACTGGGCCAACCTCCAGACCAGCTCGTGGTTGGAAACCAGCTTATGAATCGCTACATCTCCTGGGAGGGCCAAAGGACACAATGCTTTGACAACCATCAAGAACATGCAGTTGAAGTCGGAAGTTTACATACACCTTAGCCAAATACATTTAAACTCAGTTTTTCACAATTCCTGACATTTAATCCAAGTAAAAATTCCCTGTTTTAGGTGAGTTAGGATCACCACTTTATTTTAAGAATGTGAAATGTCAGAATAATAGTAGAGAGAAAATAATTTATTTCAGCTTTTATTTATTTCATCACATTCCCAGTGGGTCAGAAGTTCACATACACTCAATTAGTATTTGGTAGCATTGCCTTTAAATTGTTTAACTTGGGTCAAACGTTTCAGATAGCCTTCCACAAGCTTCCCACAATAAGTTGGGTGAATTTTGGCCCATTCCTCCTGACAGAGCTGGTGAAACTGAGTCAGGTCTGTAGGCCTCCTTGCTCGCACAAATGGTTTCAGTTCTGCCCACAAATTCTCTATAGGATTGAGGGGCTTTGTGATGGCAACTCCAATACCTTGACTTGGTTGTCCTTAAGCCATTTAGCCACAACTTTGGAAGTATGCTTGGGGCCATTGTCCATTTGGAAGTCCCATTTGTGACCAAGTTTTAACTTCCTGACTGATATCTTGAGATGTTGCTTCAATATATCCACATAATTTCTCTCCCTCATGATGCCATATATTTTGTGAAGTGCACCAGTCCCTCCTGCAGCAAAGCACCCCCACAACATGATGTTGCAACCCCCTTGCTTCACGCTTGGGATGGTGTTCTTCGGTTTGCAAGCCTCCCCCTTTTTCCTCCAAACATAACGATGGTCATTATGGCCAAACACTTCAATTTTTGTTTCATCAGACCAGAGGACATTTCTCCAAAAAGTACGATATTTGTCCCCATGTGAAGTTGCAAACCGTAGTCTGGCTTTTCTATGGCGGTTTTGGAGCAGTGGCTTCTTCCTTGCTGAGCGGCCTTTCAGGTTATGTCGATATAGGACTCGCTTTACTGTGGATATAGATACTTTTGTACCTGTTTCCTCCAACATCTTCACAAGGTCCTTTGCTGTTGTTCTGGGATTGATTTTCACTTTTCACACCAAAGTACATTCATCTCTAGGAGACAGAACATGTCTCCTTCCTGAGGGGCATGATGGCTGCGTGGTCCCATGGTGTTTATACTTGCGTACTATTGTTTGTACAGATGAACATGGGAACTTCAAGCGTTTGGAAATTGCTCCCAAGGATGAACCAGAGGTCTACCATTTTTTTTCTGAGGTCTCTGCTGATTTCTTTTGATTTTCCCATGATGTCAAGCAAAGAGGCACCGAGTTTGAAGGTAGGCCTTAAAATACATCCACAGGTACACCTCCAATTGACTGAAATTATGTCAATTAGCCTATCAGAAGCTTCTAAAGCCATGACATTTTCTGGAATTTTCCAAGCTGCTTAGAAAGGCACAGTCAATTTAGTGCAACCTAAGTGTATGTAAACTTCTGACTTCAACAGTGTAAGAAACATATAAAATTCAGATTTTAAGTTTGTATGCATTTAAAAAATTGTTTGTGCACACGTGTGTCTCACCTATGAAGGCAGTAGAAGGGGATGTGGGAGGCGTATGCCATCTCAGGGTTAAACATGGCCTGCAGCTCCTCCAGAACACCCAGCTCACACGTCACCTCTGACCCCTCCGCCGTACACACATCCAGCAGGGTGCATTCTCCCACCTCCCTGCAGGGGGAACTCTCCATCTGCGCCACACAGAGGACATCGCAATGGAATTAAATAATTTTTTAAAAGTCTCACAACTTAACATACGTTAGGAGACTGAGCTCACATCAAAACTGACATATTTTAATTTCCTGGCTTTTAACCAGCCTAACTTCACTTAAAATGTTTTTGTGTTTAATATATACCATGTCAGAATGCCTACCTTCCAGTAAGGCCAGTGTTTCCCTGTCCCTGTAGGCACTGCAGCAGGGAGAAGACAGTGAAGAAGCGTTTCAGGGTTTCTACCATGTGTTGCTGCACCATCTCCCTGCCGATGCGCAGACAGATGAGTCATCAGGCGGAGGGTCTTCAGACACACAGCCGAACGTGTCTGCACTCCACTGGGGAACCTGAGGACAGAACACGGAGTGGCAGATTCAATAGAACACTGTTTAACATTATACCCCATGTCTATTTCATTTCAATGTAACACTTTGAATTTATGTGGGAAATAATGTTTCCTTGCATGTTTCAGTCTCCAAGGTCTGATGTTACACTGAACAAAAATACAAATATGTAAAGTAATCCATCCACCTGACAGGTGTTGCATATCAAGAAGCTGATTAAACAGTATGATCATTACACAGGTGCACCCTGTGATGGGGACAATAAAAGGCCACTAAAATGTAAAATGTTTTGTCACGCAACACAATGCCACAGATGTCTCAAGTTTTGAGAGAGCGTGCAATTGGCATGCTGCCTATAGGAATGTCCACCAGAGCTGTTACCAGAGAACGGAATGTTCATTTCTCTAACATAAGCCGCCTCCAACGTCATTTTAGAGAATTTAGCAGTAAATCCAACAGGCCTCACAACCATAGACCATGTGTAACCACACCAGCCCAGGACCTCCACATCCAGCTTCTTCACCTGCGGGATCAAATCAAATCAAATTTTATTTGTCACATACACATGGTTAGCAGATGTTAATGCGAGTGTAGCGAAATGCTTGTGCTTCTAGTTCCGACAATGCAGTAATAACGAACAAGTAATATAACTAACAATTCCAAAAAAAAAACAAAAAAAAACTACTGTCTTATACACAGTGTAAGGGGATAAAGAATATGTACATAAGGATATATGAATGAGTGATGGTACAGAGCAGCATAGGCAAGATACAGTAGATGATATCGAGTACAGTAAATACATATGAGATGAGTATGTAAACCAAGTGGCATAGTTAAAGTGGCTAGTGATACATGTATTACATAAGGATGCAGTCGATGATATAGAGTACAGTATCTACGTATGCATATGAGATGAATAATGTAGGGTAAGTAACATTATATAAGGTAGCATTGTTTAAAGTGGCTAGTGATATATTTACATCATTTCCCATCAATTCCCATGATTAAAGTGGCTGGAGTAGAGTCAGTGTCATTGACAGTGTGTTGGCAGTAGCCACTCAATGTTAGTGGTGGCTGTTTAACAGTCTGAGCCACCTGGACAGATGATGAAACTGTGGGATTACAAAACCGAAGAAATTCTGCACAAACTGTCTCAGGGAAGCTCATCTGCATGCTCGTCGTCCTCACCAGGGTCATCACCTGACCACATTTCGGCATCGTAACCGACTTCAGTGGGCAAATGCTCACCTTCAATGGCCACTGGCAAGCTTGAGAAGTGTGCTCTTCACAGATGAATCCTGGTTTCAACTGTACCAGGCAGATGGTAGACAGCATGTATGGTGTCATGTGGGCGAGCGGTTTACAATGTCAACGTGCTGAACAGAGTGCCCACGGTGGTGGTGGGATTACGGTATTGGTAGGCATAAGCTACGGACACTGAACACAATTGGATTTTATCGATGGCAATTTGAATGCACATAGATACAGTGATGAGATCCTGAGGCCCATTGTCGTGCCATTCTTCCGCCGCCATTACCTCATGTTTCAGAATGATAAGGCACAGCCCCATGTCGCAAGGATCTATACACTATTCCTGGAAGCTGAAAATGTCCCAGTGCTTTTACGGCCTCACGCATTTCTGTTTTAACCCTGTAACCAGGCGTTCATCCAAATAGACGTTCATACATAATAAGTCGAATTTCAAAGGTAAACTTTGAGATCTTGTTGAGTTGTTAGTATGTACAGTGCCATTCAAAAGTTTGGACACACCTACTCATTCAAAGGTTTGTCTTTATTTTTACATTGTAGAATAATAGTGAAGACATCAAAACTATGAAGTAACACATATGGAACCATGTAGTAAAAAATAAAATTAAAAATATATACGTCACATTTTTGATTCTTCAAAGTAGTCACCCTTTGCCTTGATGACAGCTTTGCACACTCTTGGCATTCTCTCAAACAGCTTCACGAGGAATGTTTTTCCAAAAGTCTTGAAGGAGTTCCCACATATGCTGAGCACTTGTTGGCTGCGTCTCCGTACCTCTGCGGTACAACTCATCCCAAACCACCTCAATTCTGTTGAGGTCAGGTGATTGTGGAGGCCAGGTCATCTGATGCAGCACTCCATCACTCTCCTTCTTGGTCAAATAGCCCTTACACAGCCTGGAGGTGTTGGGTCATTGTCCTGTTGAAAAACAAATGATAGTCCCAATAATCGCAAAATGCTGTGGTAGCCATGCTGGTTAAGTGTGCCTTGAATTTAATTCTAAATAAAAATCACTGAGGGTCACCAGCAAAGCACCCCCACGCCATCACACCTCCTCCATGCTTTACGGTAGAAACCACACAAGCGGAGATCATCCGTTCACCTACTCGGCGTCTCACAAAGACACAGCGGACTCATCTGACCAAAAGGACAGATTTCCACCGGTCTAATGTCCATTGCTCGTGTTTCTTGACCCAAGAAAGTAGTGGTTTCTTTGCAATAATTCAACCATTAAGGCCTGATTCACTCAGTCTCCTCTGAACAGTTCATGTTGAAATGTATCTGTTACTTGAACTCTGTGAAGCATTTATTTGGGCTGCATTCTGATGTGCAGGTAACTCTAATGAACTTATCCTCTGCAGCAGAGGTAACTCTGGGTCTGAGAGTCAGTTTCATGAGAGCCAGTTTCATCATGGTGCTTGGTGTACATGGTTTTTGCGACTGCATTTGAATAAACTTTCAAAGTTCTTTACATTTTCCGGATTGACTGACCTTCATGTCTTAAAGTAATGATGGACTGTCATTTCTCTTTGCTTATTTGAGCTTTTCTTGCCATAATATGGACTTGGTATTTTACCAAATAGTGTTATCTTCGGTATACCACACCTACCTTGTCACAACACAACTGATTGGCTCAAATGCATTGAGGAAAGAAATTCCACAAATCAACTTTTAACAAGGCACACCTGTTAATTGAAATTCATTCCAGGTGACTACTTAATGGAGTTGGTTGAGCGAATGCCAAGAGTGTGCAAAGCTGTCAAGGCAAAGGGTAACTACTTTGAAAAATCTCAAATATAAAATATATTTAGATTTGTTTAAAACTTTTCTGGTTACTACATGATTCCATATGTGTTATTTCATAGTTGATGTCTTCCCTATTATTCTACAATGTCGAAAATAGTTTAAAAAAACAGGTGCCATTAATACAGGTAACAAGTGGAGGACAGAGGAGCCTCTTAAAGAAGAAGTTACAGGTCTGTGAGAGCCAGAAATCTTGCTTGTTTGTAGGTGACCAAATACTTATTTTCCACCATAATTTGCAAATAAATTCATAAAAAATCCTACAATGTGATTTTCTGGATTTTTTTTCTCATTTTGTCTGTCATAGTTGAAGTGTACCTATGATGAAAATTACAGGCCTCTCTCATCTTTTTAAGTGGGAGAACTTGCACAATTGGTGGCTGACTAAATACTTTTTTGCCCCACTGTACATATGAGATGAGTAATGTAGAATATGTAAACAAAGTGGCATAGTTTAAAGTGGCTAATGATACATGTATTACATAAAGATGCATTAGATGATATAGAGTACAGTATATACATATACATATGAGATGAATAATGTAGGGTATGTAAACATTATATTAAGTAGCATTGTTTAAAGTGGCTAGTGATATATTTTACATCAATTTCCATTATTAAAGTGGCTGGAGTTGAGTCAGTGTGTTGGCAGCAGCCACTCAATGTTAGTGGTGGCTGTTTAACAGTCTGATGGCCTTGAGATAGAAGCTGTTTTTCAGTCTCTCGGTCCCTGCTTTAATGCACCTGTACTGACCTCGCCTTCTGGATGATAGCGGGGTGAACAGGCAGTGGCTCGGGTGGTTGTTGTCCTTGATGATCTTTATGGCCTTCCTGTGACATCGGGTGGTGTAGGTGTCCTGGAGGGCAGGTAGTTTGCCCCCGGTGATGCGTTGTGCAGACCTCACTACCCTCTGGAGAGCCTTATGGTTGATGGCGGTGATACAGCCCGACAGGATGCTCTAGATTGTGCCTCTGTAGAAGTTTGTGAGTGCTTTTGGTGACCAAATTTCTTCAGCCTCCTGAGGTTCACGACGCTGTCTGTGTGGGTGGACCAATTCAGTTTGTCCGTGATGTGTACGCCGAGGAACTTAAAACTTACTACCCTCTCCACTACTGTCCCATCGATGTGGATAGGGGGGTGCTCCGTCTGCTGTTTCCTGAAGTCCACAATCATCTCGTTTGTTTTGTTGACATTGAGTGTGAGGTTATTTTCCTGACACCACACTCCGAGGGCCCTCACCTCCTCCCTGTAGGCCGTCTCGTCGTTGTTGGTAATCATGCCTACCACTGTAGTGTCGTCTGCAAACTTGATGATTGAGTTGGAGGCGTGCATGGCTGCGCAGTCGTGGGTGAACAGGGAGTACAGGAGAGGGCTCAGAACGCACCATTGCGGGGCCCCAGTGTTGAGGATCAGCGGGGTGGAGATGTTGTTACCTACCCTCACCACCTGAGGGCGGCCCGTCAGGAAGTCCAGTACCCAGTTGCACAGGGCGGGGTCGAGACCCAGGGTCTCGAGCTTGATGACGAGTTTGGAGGGTACTATGGTCTTAAATGCTGAGCTGTAGTCGATGAACAGCATTCTCACATAGGTATTCCTCTTGTCCAGATGGGTTAGGGCAGTGTGCAGTGTGGTTGAGATTGCATCGTCTGTGGACGTATTTGGGCGGTAAGCAAATTGGAGTGGGTCTAGGGTGTCAGGTAGGGTGGAGGTGATATGGTCCTTGACTAGTCTCTCAAAGCACTTCATGATGACGGAAGTGAGTGCTACGGGCGGTAGTCATTTAGCTCAGTTGGCTTAGCTTTCTTGGGAACAGGGACAATGGTGGCCCTCTTGAACCATGTGGGAACAGCAGACTGGGATAAGGATTGATTGAATATGTCCGTAAACACACCAGCCTGCAGCCCTGCGAGGGTTAACACGTTTAAATGTTTTACTCACCTCAGCTGCAGTGAAGGACAGTCTGCAGGTTTTGGTTGCAGGCCGTGTCAGTGGCACTGTATTGTCCTCAAAGCGGGCAAAAAAGTTATTTAGTCTGCCTGGGAGCAAGACATCCTGGTCCGTGACTGGGCTGGTTTTCTTCTTGTAGTCCGTAATTGACTGTAGACCCTGCCACATGCCTCTTGTGTCTGAGCCGTTGAATTGAGATTCTACTTTGTCTCTGTACTGGCGCTTAGCTTGTTTGATAGCCTTGCGGAGGGAATAACTGCACTGTTTTTATTCGGTCATGTTACCAGTCACCTTGCCCTGATTAAAAGCAGTGGTTCGCGGTTTCAGTTTCACGCGAATGCTGCCATCAATCCACGGTTTCTGGTTAGGGAATGTTTTAATCGTTGCTATGGGAACGACATCTTCAACGCACGTTCTAATGAACTCGCACACCGAATCAGCGTATTCGTCAATGTTGTTATCTGACGCAATACGAAACATCTCCCAGTCCACGTGATGGAAGCAGTCTTGGAGTGTGGAGTCAGCTTGGTCAGACCAGCATTGAACAGACCTCAGCGCGGGAGCTTCTTTTTTTAGTTTCTGTCTGTAGGCAGGGATCAACAAAATGGAGTCGTGGTCAGCTTTTCCGAAAGGAGGGCGGGGCAGGGCCTTATATGCGTCGCGGAAGTTAGAGTAACAATGATCCAAGGTTTTTCCACCCCTGGTTGCGCAATCGATATGCTGATAAAATTTAGGGAGTCTTGTTTTCAGATTAGCCTTGTTAAAATCCCCAGCTACAATGAATGCAGCCTCCGGATAAATGGATTCCAGTTTGCAAAGAGTAAAATAAAGTTCGTTCAGAGCCATAGATGTGTCTGCTTGGGGGGGATATATACGGCCGTGATTATAATCGAAGAGAATTCTCTTGGTAGATAATGCGGTCGACATTTGATTGTGAGGAATTCTAAATCAGGTGAACAGAAGGACTTGAGTTCCTGTATGTTGTTGTGATCACACCACGTCTCGTTAATCATAAGGCAAATGTAAGAAATAACACGTAAAAAAAAACAAAATACTGCATAGTTTCCTAGGAACGCGAAGCGAGGCGGCCATCTCTGTCTGCGCCGGAAGTTAACATCCTTGTGATGTTTCTACAACTTGGAGTCCACCTGCGGTAAATTCAATCTACTGGACATGATTTGGGTTTCCTGAGTGGCGCAGCGGTTTAAGGCACTGCATCTCAGTGCAAGAGGCGTCACTACAGTCCCAGGTTCGATTCCAGGCTGTATCACATCGGCCATGATTGGGAGTCCCATAGGGCAGCGCACAATTGGCCCAGCATCGTCTGGGTTTTTCCGGGGTAGGCCGTCATTGTAAATAAGAATTTGTTCTTAACTGACTTGCCTAGTTAAACGATTTTCCTATGATGTCAAGCAAAGAGGCACTGAGTTTGAAGGTAGACCTGAAATACTCCCACAGGTACACCTCCAATAACTCAAATTATGTCAATTAGCCTATCAGAAGCTTCTAAAGCCATGACATCATTTTCTGGAATTTTCCAAGCTGTTTAAAGGCACAGTCTACTTAGTGTATGTAAACTTCTGACTCACTGGAATTGTGAAACAAACATATTATTGCACTTATAATTCACTGTAATAATTGTTGGAAAAATTACTTGTGTCATGCACAAAGTAGATGTCCTAACCGACTTGCCAAAACTATAGTTTGTTAAAAAGAAATGTGTGGAGTGGTTGAAAAACAAGTTTTAATGACTCCAACTTAAGTGTATGTAAACTTCTGACTTCAACTGTATATAATCCCTGATTTAATAGGGATATCCTCATTTAATAGGATCTCTATCATAAAGCAGTAAAATGTATTTTTAAGTGTAAACTGGTTGATCGTTTCATATTTCAACCAGGACAATAGATAGTGTGGTTACTTGGTGTTTTCTGTAATATAGTATGTAACAACTGTTACAGCAACCTCTCTCAGTATTTGAAAATCCTGTCCTTTCGGTGCCAACTATCCATCAATTACTCACCAATGTAGCAGATGGTGAGCAGCCGGAGCTGATTCCTGGCCACATATCGAGACGTCACTGTGGGTCCAAGCTTTGCAGACAGCCATCTAACGGTCTTGCAGACCGTGTCTGCAGGGAGAAATCAGTTATCAGTGTTATACAGTCAACACAACAATAACAACTGATATTCTCGGCACCCAAAACCAAATCTCTCACTAATCAATTTGGGTTCTGGACGAAAATGCTTTGCAATCTCTCCTAACAAAATCCACCACCTCTGCCAAAGTCCAATCCCTGTGGGGGGTGAGATATCAAACACAGTGAGCATCTAAAACATGAAATCTGCTGCCATGCCCGATCATGTGGGGGTAAAGTTCAGTTCAGCATTAATTTGTCCTAGCCTGGGTAAAAAAATATGTTTGTGCTAAAATTCACTCCAAACGTTGTTTGGCATAAGACAGAGCACTTTACTCCTACCTACACGTACAAATGACCTTGACTAGCCTGGACCCTGTACATTGACTCAGTACCGGTACCCCGTGTATAGAGCCTCATTATTGTTAGGTATGTTATGTGTGTATGTATGTATGTATGTATGTATGTATGTATGTATGTATGTATGTATGTATGTATGTATGTATGTATGTATGTATGTATGTATGTATGTATGTATGTATGTATGTATGTATGTATGTATGTATGTATGTATGTATGTATGTATACTACTGTTCAAAGTATGTGTACTACCGTATGCATACTACCGTTTAGGGTCACTTATAAATGTCCTTGTTTTTGAAAGAAAGCACATTTGTTGTCCATGAAAACATTAAATTGATCAGAAATACAATGTAGACATTGTTCATGTTGTAAATGACAATTGTAGCTGGAAACGGCAGATTTTTTATGGAATATCTACATAGGTGTACAGAGGCCCATTATCAGCAACCATCACTCCTGTGTTCCAATGGCACGTTGTGTTAGCTAATCCAAGTTTATCATTTTTAAAGGCTAATTCATCATTAGAAAACCCTTTTGCAATTATGTTAGCACAGCTGAAAACTGTTGTTCTGATTAAAGAAGCAATAAAACTGTCCGCCTTTAGACTAGTTGAGTATCTAGAGCATGAGCATTTGTGGATTTGATTACAGGATCAAAATGGCCAGGAACAAATTACTTTCTTCTGAAACTCGTCAGTCTATTCTTGTTCTGAGAATTTACTGCTAACCTACAAAGCATTACATGGGCTTGCTCCTACCTACCTTTCCGATTTGGTCCTGCCGTACATACCTACACGTACGCTACGGTCACAAGACACAGGCATCCTCATTGTCCCTAGAATTTCTAAGCAAACAGCTGGAGGCAGGGCTTTCTCCTATAGAGCTCCATTTTATGGAATGGTCTGCCTATCCATGTGAGAGACGCAGACTCGGTCTCGACCTTTAAGACTTTATTGAAGACTCATCTCTTCAGTAGGTCATATGATTGAGTGTAGTCTGGCCCAGGAGTATGAAGGTGAGCGGAAAGGCACTGGAGCAAGGAACCGCCCTTGCTGTCTCTGCCTGGCCGGTTCCCCTCTTTCCACTGGGATTCTCTGCCTCTAACCCTATTACAGGGGCTGAGTCACTGGCTTACTGGTGCTCTTCCATGCAGTCCCTAGGAGGGGTGCGTCACTTGAGTGGGTTGAGTCACTGACGTGATCTTCCTGTCTGGGTTGACGCCCCCCTTGGGTTGTGCCGTGGCGGAGATCTTTGTGTGCTATACTCGGCCTTGTCTCAGGATGGTCAGTTGGTGGTTGAAGATATCCCTTTAGTGGTGTGGGGGCTGTGCTTTGGCAAAGTGGGTGGGGTAATATCCTGCCTGTTTGGCTCTGTACGGGGGTATCGTCGGATGGGGCCACAGTGTCTCCCGACCCCTGTCTCAGCCTCCAGTATTTATGCTGCAGTAGTTTGTGTGTCAGGGGCTAGGGTCAAGCTGTTATATCTGGAGTATTGAACCCTGACCTGTTCACCGGACATGCTACCTGTCCCAGACCTGCTGTTTTCAACTCTCTAGAGACAGCAGGAGCGGTAGAGATACTCAATGTGATCGGCTATGAAAAGCCAACTGACATTTACTCCTGAGGTGCTGACCTGTGGCACCCTCCACAACCACTGTGATTATTATTATTTAACCCTGCTGGTCATCTATGAACGTTTGAACATCTTGGCCATGTTCTGTTATAATCTCCACCCGGAACTGCCAGAATAGAACTGGCCACCCCTCATAGCCTGGTTCCTCTCTAGGTTTCTTCCTAGGTTCTGGTTTTTCCTAGTCACCGTGCTTCTACACCTGCATTGCTTGCTGTTTGCGGTTTTAGGCTGGGTTTCTGTACATAACTTTGAGATATCAGCTGATGTAAGAAGGTCTTTATAAATACATTTGAAATATATTTGATCCCTCCCCATTTTCCCCTCAAACAGGTATCTTCACAGCACCAGTGAAAGGAGTATAGGACTTCAGATTCACACCATGGGCAGGGGCTCTGCTTTGCTGGGTGTGAACTTGTATAAAGATGAAAAAAACTCCACAGTAACAACAAACCCATTTCCAACGCCGTGGTTCTCCACTGAGGGACGTGGTGTACATGAGTCTCCCTGCGGGCTGTGAACTTCCAGTCACTACACCACCTTCCTGCTCTTCCCATTGTGAAGTGAATACCATGAACGCTGTATGATTTAGCCTACGGACATAACCGACAGCTTCTCTATACTGGCATAATAGTGTCTAATGAAGACACTGTACTTAGTTCTTTCTTCAGCAAAGACCAGAGATCATATGATAAGCACATATTCAGTTTCTAACCTAATAATAAAACATGCAATCATTATATTTTCCTGTCATGAATGAGTTCTATAATTCAGAGAATAATTCTAACAGATCTAGAGCATGTGGTTATGGTTCTGGAGCTCAGAGCAGAATTCTAGAATCAGACTGCAGGAGTGACATGAGTGGTTAGGTGTTGATATCCTCTCACTCAGATAGGCTTATTACACACTCGGCTAAACTCACATCTACCCACTCGCTCTCATACTCACACATACACACAGTGTGGTTATGATATGTTAGTAGAATCTCACCTAGAAGGATCTTCTGCTCTTTTTCTTCCGAGTCCTCTGACGGGTCATGCTCTTTCTCCTCCTCCTCCTCTCCCACCATGTCTTTCTGTGAGTCCTCCAAATCTATGCCATTGATAAACTCACCCTCCAGGATGGCCACTGTCTCCTCTGTGCAGCCAGATAACGTCAGTTCTAGGCTGGGACCACTGCCCTCCCATGTCCCTCTCTCCTTCCCTTCCTCAGTCTGTCTCAGTCTCTTCCTCCAGCTCCTCTCCCTCGCTGGCCTGCTTCAAGACCTGGCTGCTGTCAGCTGACTTCAGACTGGTTCAGTCCCAAGTGGAGTCGGCGTCTCCGATAGAGACCTCGCTAGTGCTGTCCTTGTCGCTCAGTTTCCCCAAGCTCAAAGACTCCAGGTCCTGCTCATTGCCTCCTACTGGTGAGTTCTGACACTGCAGTTTTCCCCCAGTAACTCCCCTGCTCCATTGTTGACGTAGAAGCCATTCTGGATGTCCTCACCCTCTGAGAGGAAACACCTGGTCGTTGAGGCTGACACCTGAGGAGTAGTCCATCAGCCCTGGATCTCCCCCCACCCCTACAACCCCAGCCCCTCCACTGCCCCACCACCTTCCCACTCACAGAGCCTGAGGATGGCCTGCCTTACTGGTAGTCCTCCTCCTCCTCTCCCAGGTCAAATGCCCCTCCCCTTAGGTCTTTGCTGGCCTCCCGTTGGGGCCCGAAGCCCGAGCTGCTGCTCTCAAAACCAGAGATGATCTGGAGCACATGTGGCAGGAGGCTGGACAGGAAGGCCTGCAGACCCAGTCTGACAATCAGCTGCAGAACCAAGCAGTCTTTGTAGAGGTAGAAGCAACCTCTGAGGCACCGTGAGATCTAGTACACACTGACCAGGGGCTTCAGAAGATACTTGGTCGCGGGCCCTGTAGACATAGTAGGTGATGTCTGACAACACTGAACCACCGGCGCCTACAGACCCACCCAGACCCAGGCCTCCTACAATACTGCCTGCCCACCTCCGTAAGCCACTGCTGCTGCAAGGGCCTATTTGGTCATCTCATAGGTAAAGTCCAGCTGCTTGTCTCCTTTGTTCAGCCTGAACTTGGACCCCCTGAGGTCCTGGAACCTCCCATATGGCACAGTGAAGTCCACCATCCAAGGCAGGACAGGGTGGTAGTTGGGTCTCCCTCCCGCCGTCCAGCTAACTTGTTCAGCTACATCAGGTAGCGGAAATTGCTGACTCTACCATGGACCCAGTCCAGGACCAAGGACTTGAGCTCATCAAAACAATCTCTGCACAGCCTCTTATCACGGTCACACCTGGTCCCTCACCTTGAAGCTTCTCGGGACTTTTCCCTCTGTAACATAGCAGTCAGCCTCTCTGTCCTCCCCCAGCTTTTCATAATGGGCCAGGGTGACCTTGAGGTGGCTGCAGAGCTGCTCGTCCACCACTATGTTCTGCAGGGAGAGCGCTCCACAGGATAGCCCCGACGCCTGACAGGCCCACAACGCGATCAGTAACTGGTAGTGGATGAATCGCACTTTAGCATGGCTGTTGGCCAGCTTCGCTGGGCTGTAGCTGGCGATGTCGTGGAGTGAGTACTGGTAGGGACCAGGGCCACCAGCTCTTGAGGCCAGGCCCTGGACCCAGCTGCCAACAGTCCAACCCTAGGTCCTTCCCTACAGCCGACACTAGCCACTCCATGGTAACCTACTCATCCAGGTCTGACAGACTGTCCTCCCAATGGCTCCCTCCAGCACAGAGGAGGACTCTCTCACTCTTCCATTGAAGGAGGAAGTGTCTGACGATGTTTCCTGTGAAGACATTTGAAATAGAATATCAATTATCAAGTTGCATTACAATTCTAAACAAAATTTTGGTAAGATGAACCTGGTTAACGGTTTAACGGTTGAAAAAAAAAATACAAGTCTACATAGAAACAAGACTCATTAATTGTACACTAAACCAACAAGCGAGCTTGTCAAGGGGTGGTGCTGCTGACATGAATGATAAGCTGCTACTACTTATCATCTACCCTGTTGCCTATTCTGCTTGTCAAAAATACAATTAATCAAAACAAAACCACTATTGGTCACAGACAGACTCCACTTTTCCAAGCGCATACTTCACCATTTGACACCTCAAACAGTTTCCCGCATATGCATCCTTACCACAGATAACGTTAGACCAATGAGAATTAGAACACCTTTGCCCTAACTCAACAACCGCATCCCAACAATAAGCGATTCATTATCATTTACACACGTATCCTCCACTCCAATTTTCGACAATATTCTTTTTGTTCCAGTTTTCGATTTTACTGTTGTCCATTCAGAACATTCGTCTTCACCAAATTTACTTTGACGCTCTGCTTAATTCTAACTCAATCACTTCCTCGTCAGAGAAGAAGCCATTCAATACTTCTGTGTTGTGAAGACAGGCGTAATGGGAGGTCCGTGGACTATTACTTGAACATTTAGGCCTATTTGTTGTGCCTGGTCCCTAATTTATAAACCTGAGATTTCTCAACGAAGTTTTGCCAAAACATATACTGAACAAAAATATAAATGCAACATTTTCAACAATTTTACTGAGTTACAGTTCATTTAAGGAAATTAGTTAATGGAAATGCATTCATTAGGCCCTAATCCAGGGGCGCAACTTTTTTTCCACATTCTGAAATTGCAATTTTGTCCCTGACAGTTTTACCATGCTAATGTGATACAAAACGAGGCGAAGGTGTGCTTTAGGACCATGTGGACGCCTTCGAGCGGCCGGGTAGGCTGTTTGGAGTGTTTATCCTATTGGATAATATTTTTTTTTAAAGATGTTCCCCACTTCTATAACCAAAGTGCCACCCCTGCCCTAATCTATGGATTTCACATGACTAATCAGGGGCGCAGCCATGGGTGGGCCTGGGAGGGCATAGGCCCACTTACTTGGGAGCCAGGCCCACCCACTGGGGAGCCAGGCCCAGCCAATAAGAATGAGTTTTTCCCCACAAAAGAGCTTTATTATATACAGAAATACTCCTCGGTTTTGTCAGCTGTCTGGGTGGCAGGTCTCAGACGATCCCTCGGGTGAAGAAGTTGGATGTGTTGGTTACACATCGTCTGTGGTTGTGAGGCCCGTTGGACGTACTTCCAAATTCTCTAAAATGTTTCTAAAAGGTTCACTTGTGTAATGATCATGCTGTTTAATCAGCCTCTTGATATGCCACACCTGTCAGATGGATGGATTATCCTGGCAAAGGAGAAATGCTGATTAACAGGGATGGAAACAAATTTGTCCACAAAATTTGAGAGAAATAAGTTTTTATGAGTATGGAAAATGTATTTTATTTCAGCTGATGAAACATGTTTACATGTTGCGTTTATATTTTTGTTCAGTATATTTGCACATGACACTATTTGTTGGATGGGGTGGCAGGTAGCCTAGTGGTTAGAGCATTGGGCCAATAACTGGAAGATTGCTGGATCAAATCACCAAGATGACAAGGTCATTCTGACACTGAGCAAGGCAGTCAATGGGAGACACAACTCTCAATGCATTGACTCTAATTGATGTAAAACAATATGGTTTGTGTTTTAGGAGGGGCAGACTTACCATTAGGCAACCACACCATCAGGGTGCTTCGTGAACTTGGCACTATTTTGTTTAATATTACATTATTTATTGTGGCAAATGGATCAGTTTCACTTTTAACTCCAGCTTTTGAACGGCAGTTGGGACTATTATGAGCCCGTGCCAGAAAGCTAACACTCTCAGGGACATGCACGTCTTCTATTTTCCTAAGACGCTCACAAACCATGCAGGACACGTTAGAAGGGACTGTGACAAAACCGCAGTGGTGTAAAGTAACTGATAAACAATATATGGGCTGGGCGGATCAATTTATGCTTGATCTGAAAATGTTTATGGAGACTCTATGGAGGGTTTCGGTGCATACAGAGGTCAAATTGAGCTTCATACCGCATGACTTTCCGCCTCCCAAATTTTGTAACAATGCAGAGGGCTCTATGTAGCTCTGCATTGACATGATTGAAGGTTGAAGGTAAGTGGGGGCGTGAGGTCCTGTATAAACACAAACTCACTTCCTTGACAACTTCTTTCACAACATCTCTGCTCAGCGAAGCACAATATATTTGAATGCACTGACTTCTTCAGAAGCCATATCACGGTAAATGCTGCATGGCCAATGCAGACTCCAGATTGACCATGTAGCGCCTTGTTTTGCTTCAACAAAGACGGTTTTCATAAATGTTGCAGGATTTGCAGGACATCTAATAAAATGAGCAGCTATTAACTGTTATTTTGTGTTCTTATAAAGCAATTTTTGGCATTGCAATGCCTTACTATATAAACACTTTTTTACAAGTTTAACCAAAGTGTCATAGAGGCCCGTTGGCTCGTCACGCTGTTCTAAGGTCAGTTTTTTATATTACTGCCTGTTTCTAAAGGTGGTTTGGCGAGTGTAAACTGATCCTAAATCTATAAGAGAAACCGGAAGACTTAGCAGTAAATGACGCGATGACGTCATGAACAGTTCGCGCGTTCAGGCATACATTTGGCGCCACAGACGCAACACTGCCACTGTAGAAGTGAGATTGTCCTCTCTTGAGTTAAAACATACATTTTTACCCTACATAGCTATAAACGCAGCTTCAACATGCTGACAAAGGGAGCGATAGAGGTAGGTGGTGGCATTTTATGACATCCCAGAAAGCATGCAAACAAAGTGTTCCCAGCATTGAGGAAGATGGTTTTCAGACGGGGACTGTGCACTGAGTGTTGACTTGCTGCTTTGTTGAGCTAGCCACAATGCTAGCTTACGTTAGGTAGCCATCTATATATATATTTCATCTCTCTCAAGCTGTGTTCTACTCTTTCAACAGGCCCTAACCAAATGCTCTAATGATTTACAAAACCCCATACTTCAATTAGTGGTGAGTATGAATGGACGTGGAAGTAGCTAGCTAACGTTAGCTCGCTAACTTTAGCGAACTTAACCTGTTAGTTGGCCAAGTTAATAGGGCCAACTGTTGAAGAATGACTACTGGCATTGTCAACAATTAGCTAACTTGGACAGTATGGACATACAACATTTAAGACAAGGATATTCCCCAAGATGGTAATACAGATTTCGACCACTGCTAGATTTGTCGACATTGACCAAGATCATTTCGACCGCACTCCTGTATTCATATTCTTTCAGAACATCCGTAAAATTGATGGAGGCAGTGGACCAGCCCGCTTTCGTCTGATGATGAGTGATGGACAGCACTCAATGTCTTGTGAGTAGAACTATTCCAAATCCACTCCACCACCTGTTCAAAGTACACTCAGAAATGGTTGTAGAGCAGGAGGCAGGTGACCATTACAGGTGGCACATTTTTATTATTATACATTTTTTATTTCTCCTTTCTTTAACCAGGTAGGCTTTAACCAGGTAGGCTAGTTAACACGTTCTTATTAGCAACTGCGACCTGGCCAAGATAAAGCAAAGCAGTGTGACACAAACAACAGAGTTACACATGGAATAAACAAACATACATTCAATAACACAATAGAGAAGTCTATTTACAGTGTGTGCAAATGAGGTAAGATAAGGGAGGTAAGGTAATAAATAGGCCATAGTGGCAAAATAATTACAATTTAGCAATTAAACACTGGAGTAATGGATGTGCAGAAGATGAATGTGCAAGTAGAGATACTGGGGTGCAAAGGAGCAAAAATAAATAACAGTTTGGGGATGAGGTTGTTGGATGGGCTATTTACAGATGGCTATGTACAGGTGCAATGATCTGTGAGCTGCTCTGACAGCTGGTGCTTAAAGTTAGTGAGGGAGATATGAGTCTCCAGCTTCTTTTTTGCAATTCTTTCCAGTCATTGGCAGCAGAGAACTGGAAGGATAGGTGGCCAAAGGAGGAATTGGCTTTGAGGGTGACCAGTGAAGTATACCTGCTGGAGCACGTGCTACGGGTGGGTGCTGCTATGGTGACCAGTGAGCTGAGATAAGGCAGGGCTTTACCTAGCAAAGACTTATAGATGACCTGGAGCCAGTGGGTTTGGTGACACACATGAAGCAAGCTAAACATACATAGCATTGCTTTGCGGTAAAGGCATGCAAAGAAAACTAATGTTTTCTGTTTGAATAATATATGCCAGTATTTTACATTAATGCATGGTTCAAATTGTATTGGATATATAGTAAATGTCAAGGTATCAGTTTAAATTAAAGTCAAGGATATTCTTAATGGAGATGTTAGAGACCTGCCAAATGAAGCTGTTGAGAAACTGCACCCCATTTTTGTAAATCCATAGTGCAATCCTGTCGTAATCTGAATTACACCAGGAGCTAGACTTCAAAGACAACAGGGTAAATCAAAAGGGGTTTTAGTCTCTTTCCACAGTCTCACCCTGAAAATATCAAGGTAAATCGCTGACAGGGGCACTTTGGTGTGTTTTGTGCTGTGGATGTGATTTATGCTGTGGATTGCCTAGGGCAAACCAGCAGTAGGTAGTCAGCATTCAGTAAAAGGAATAGAGAGCTGGAAGTCGTCAAAGAAAAAAACATGAATCAATTTTTTCCTTTTAATTTGGCATAGTTTAAGAAGTATTGTGATAACATAGTCATGAAGAAATATGACCTATTAAGGAACATATTTTTGGGATCTAAATCTATCCGCATCCCAGACTAGACGAAGCTGCAATTGCCTCTGTTCCATGTTTACTACCAAGGATTGCATGTTGTTTGTATCTGTCAGTGATGGGGGTTTAGTTGGTCGATGCATATCATCAGCTGTCATAGACAAAGACAGACTAACACAAGCAATGGGCGTGTGTGGTGGGTGATCACCCTCTACTGCACTGCCGATGTTTGTGTTGGTCTGTCTCTAACATCTCTATCCCTCCTGTAGCGTTCATGCTCTCCACCCAGCTCAACCCAATGGCTGAGGACAACCGACTAGCCCCAAACTGTATCTGTCAGCTGAAGAGGAGCGTGACCAATATCTTAAAGGATGGACGGTATGTTGCTTCTATCTTTTGATCTTTTCATGTTTTCCTGCCTACAGAATGACTAACCCTTTTCTTTCCATTTCTATTGAAAACATGGTTTATTCAAATAACTTTTATGTAGGCTAGCTGTTCATGTAGGTCCTCCTTGTTGCTGCATCATTTTTCTCCTTTCGATAGATTGGCTGAGATGAGTCACAAACTTTTAGAGCTGTTAATATGGGGACACACACAATGGATATGCACATACACACATATATACCTACATACATATATACACACACACACTTGAAGTCGGAAGTTTACATACACCTTGGCAAAATGCATTTAAACTCAGTTTTTCACAATTCCTGACATTTAATCCTAGTAAAAATTCCCTGTCTTAGGTCAGTTAGGATCACCACTTTATTTTAAGAATGTGAAATGTCAGAATAATAGTAGAGAGAAGACCCATTTGCAACCAAGCTTTAACTTCCTGACTGATTGCTTGAGATGTTGCTTCAATATATCCACATAATTTCCCTCCCTCATGGCGCCATCTATTTTGAAGTGCACCAGTCCCTCCTGCAGCAAAGCACCCCCACAACATGATGCTGCCACCCCCGTGCTTCACGGTTGGGATGGTGTTCTTTGGCTTGCAAGCCTCACTCTTTTTCCTCCAAACATAACGATGGTCATTATGGCCAAACAGTTCTATTTTTGTTTCATCAGACCGTAGGACATTTCTCCAAGAAGTATGTTTTTTGTCCCCATGTACAGTTGCAAACCATAGTCTAATTTTTATGGCAGTTTTGGAGCAGTGGCTTCTTCCTTGCTGAGCGACCTTTCAGGTTATGTCGATATAGGACTCGTTTTACTGTGGATACTTTTGTACCTGTTTTCTCCAGCATCTTCACAAGGTCCTTTGCTGTTGTCCTGGGATTGATTTGCACTTTTCGTACCAAGTACGTTCATCTCTCGGAGACAGAACGCGTCTCCTTCCTGAGGGGCAGTATGACTGCTGCGTGGTTCCATGGTGTTCATACTTACGTACTGTTTGTACAGATGAACGTGGTACCTTCAGGGGTTTGGTTCACTCTTGGGAGCAATTTACAGACTTGTGGGGGTCTACAATATTTTTTCTGATGTCTTGGCTGATTTCTTTTGATTTTCCCATGATGTCAAGCAAAGAGGCACTGAGTTTGAAGGTAGGCCTTGAAATACATCCACAGGTACACCTCCAATTGATTCAAATGATGTCATTTAGCCTATCAGAAGCTTCTAAAGCCATTACATAATTTTCTGGAAATGTTTACCCTGTTTAAAGGCACAATCAACTTAGTGTATATAAACTTCTGACCCACTGGAATTGTGATTAAGTGAAATAATCTGTCTTTACACAATTGTTGGAAAAGTGACTTGTGTTATGCACAAAGTAGATGTCCTAACCGACTTGCCAAAACTATACTTTGTTAACATGAAATTTGTGGAGTGGTTGAAAAACGAGTTTTAATGACTCCAACCTAAGTGTATGTAAACTTCTGACTTCAACTGTATATTTATCAACCATGTGTTTAGTCTTTGGAATGTTATTTACGAAGCAGCTGTTAATCTGTTTTTCTTTTCAGGCGTGTGGTGGTCATACTGGACATGGAGGTGGTGAAGTCTGCTGATGAGGTGGCTGGGAAGATCGGAGAGCCCCAGCCTTACGTGGAAGGTGAGTCTTCAGCCCATACTGCATTTCTAACCATCACCATATCATACGGCTTAGGGGGACAGAAGTTGAACAAATGTTTGAATCCAAACATGGATATAGCCTACCATGTTGAATGTGCAGTTTCCTTGAGTTTTGACCTTTCACTTCCTCATCTCCCTTGCAGGTCAGAGTAAAACCCCACAGTCAGCCCCCAATCCCTCAGTCCACCCCCTGCAACCCCAGAATGGAATTGATGGTATACAACTCCTGATCACTCACTTTGCTTTTAAATCTGTCTTTTCACATCATGTACCAGGAGTTGAATTGAGAGGTTGGGTCATTAATGGACCATTTTCTCAAGATAAATTCCTGATGTTTTGCAGCTATATATATTTATTTAAAATGATTTGGAAGGTTACAAAACATTTCAATATAGGTTATTTTCTTTCAGTTTACAGTAGATGGCAGCATTTATGCAAAATGGACAAATGTTGGTTAAAATCCTCAGATCTACTGAACATATGACCGCTACTGTTTTTGTCAGAACGCTTAGCTAATTAACATTTGCCTCTTGGGTATATGCAGTCATCTGTAACATTATACTTATCTTACTAAGATGGTAGTTGACCCATGTGATGCTGATAAGCACAAAATATTAGGTCTATATTCTGTCTCTTTGTTGAAAATAAGCCAGTAAAATCAGTCTTAGAGAAATGCTGCTGGTGGACCATCTATACGTCACACAGGTTAGATGTGCTCCTCAGTCAGACTGTAAATTTGGTTTTGAATTGGATGTGATCTGAGTATACAGTAGTATTGATGATTTTCAGCTCTTTCGACGGTTCCCTTTTCGTCAGGTAATTAGGTAAGCACTTGGTTATAAATAGTACTGAAATGAAATGGTGATCATGCCATGATGAGATGGTACGTGATGGGTAGCCTAATTATCAATAATATGCTACTGACATTGATTCCAAAATATACATGTTTTGTTATTCTACTTTAATTTAGCATGTATTTTTACTAATGCTCCCTAAATAGGTCTAAGCGAAAGTGTGCAGGTAATTAAATGAATACTTAATTCTAAACCCATCTCTTGTGACTGAATAACCATTTCTAATCATTACACATTACAAGTGTTTACCCAGTTATTTCATGAAAATATGCAGGGCCAAAGGAAACTTTTCTTAGTGCTAACCTACAGTATCATAAGGCATTTTGTGAACCATGACAGATGAACTCTTAGCCCAATCTACTGCTTCAGGAGCTTATATCATCTTCTGGTCCAGGTCATAGGTATTCATCCCACTAATCTGATGTCAGGGAATTGAAGTAGTGATGGTGAGCTGCATCCTCATCAGCACAGTTATTATTGTTCAGTTGTGTGGCTGTGCTGCTGGATCTGGGGGCTTAATTACTAGAAATGCAGTGGTTGGCAAAGTGGACTCTGAGCTGTAATCCAAAGTGTGAGACGCACACAAATCAAATGTGCAGCTGGCGCTTGTCCGGACAGAGAAACCTCAAAGTCAGGCCTTATGCACCAATTTCCTGTGGGAAGAGCAGCTTTGGTTATTTCACACTTCTGTCTGCTTTGAGTCTGATATGTGAATCATCGTCTCTCTCACAGAAACATCTCATACTCACACAACTTAGTTGGGGGGGGTTGTCTCCTCTCCTACTATCCCAAACCTACCACATAAATCCACTACTCTTCCTGATTACGTTTTTCTGTGATGCGAGACTACTTTCATGAAGTGAGATAATTACATTGATCAAGGAGTTGTGATCCAAAGAAATTAGATTTTTGAAATTCAGCCCTGATGAATTATAGATGTCTATTCTTTTGAGTTTGCCACTCCATCACTGCTCTCTATATGCACCAATAACGCCTCAGTTCTCTTTTTAATTTCCCTATCTATCATAAGGCTCCATGAACAAAGGTCCCAGCAGAGCGTTTGGGGGGAAGAAGGCCATGCCTCCGTCTGCCATGCCCAGCACTCCTGGGGGATCCTCCAAAGTTGTGCCCATCGCCAGCCTCAACCCCTACCAGTCAAAGTGAGTGGTCTTCTTATACCCGTCTATGGTTGAGTCCCACATGGCACCATATTTCCTATGTAGTGTACTACTTTAAAGTAGTGCACTATATAGGGAATAGGGTGCCTTTTGGGATGCAACCTATCACTTTGATGACCATCTCAAACAACATGGTCTCTTGAGTCATTATAATCCTGTTGTACCATACTCTTTAGTCATATAACTGAATAATGACGGTCTGATGTGTCTGTGTGATTTATTCCATAGATAGTTGTTCAAGGTCTTTTCAAGGACTAGATTTCCATCCAACAACTACGTTAACATTGGTTATTTTCTGTCAGGTGGACCATCCGAGCCCGTGTCACCAACAAGAGCGGAATCCGCACCTGGAGCAACTCTCGTGGGGACGGCAAGCTGTTCTCTATGGAGATTGTGGATGAGAGTGTGAGTAAATGCTAACGAAAAGGGTTTCTCGTGTTGGATCGTGTGGAGCTAGTCCGTAGCTGACTGTTGTGTGTTGATGCAGGGAGAGATCAGAGTGACTGCCTTTACCCAGGAGGTGGACAAATTCTACAGCATCATCGAGACTGGCAAGGTGAGAGGAACTGCCTCCTATTAATGATGCTTATCCACCATATGTCTGTCACTGGCAGATTTTGGTGAACTGAGTAATCAATCTCAATGTGCTGAATTGGATATAATATGATATAATGATACAAATCGAAGATGAATGATTCCCTCCAAAATGAGTCACACGACAGTAGCAACATGATCCTCTGCTTCAGATCCTCTGCCAGGCTTTATTTACTGCCTACATCAGTATTCAGCTGAAATGAATCATGTGTCCAGATCTATTTTAGATTTGAACCTTCTTTGATCCATGTCCAGGTGTTCTACATCTCCAAGGGATCGCTGAAGATCGCCAACAAGCAGTACTCATCCCTGAAGAATGACTATGAGATGACCCTGAATGGAGAGTCCACCATCATTCCCTGTGAAGACACCCAGGACGTACCCATGGTGCAGTGCAACTTTGTCTCCATCGCCGACCTGCAGGCCCGAGAAAAGGACACCATTTTGGGTAAGGTGCAGGTGTAGCAAAGGAGGAGCGAAGGGGATGGGTGGTCCAGGCAGGATTGGCGGGGCATGATGACTGTCATTAATAACAGACTTAGCTTATTATTATTATTATCCCATCATAGGGATAGCTTCAATAGAGTGGTAGGGCAGTGTAGGGGAGATGGATGCGCTAGGGAGGTTGGGGTTATTCTAAGAGCAGATATAAAAGTCATTAATGACGCTGATGACAGTAATGGCCTGTGGTGCAGATTGACTTTGTGCCCTATGGCAGAGAGGAGGGAGAAAACTGGTAAAATGAGTTAGTAATAAGCTATAGTCAGCATCCCAAATGGCAGTCTATTCCCTATATAGTGCACTACTTTTGATCAGGGCCTATATGGCGCCGGTCAAGAGTGGTGCACTGTGCAGGAAATAGGATGCCATTTGGAACTAATCCTAAATTGTAATGATGGTAATATAATAGACTCCTTGCAGCTTGTCGTCTAGCTGTCTAGTCATTTCTCTTCAGGACCAGCAGGTGTCGGCCCAGCCAATCTCGTGATGTTGAAGACATCTTAAGCATGCTTAAATCAGTTGTAACCTAGCAAGGACTGGACGAAAGGGTTAAGATGGCAGAGTATAGGTTGCTCCCAAATGACACCTTGTTCCCTATATAGTGCACTACGTTTGACCAGAGGGCCCTGGTCAAACGTAGTGCACTACACTCTTAACCACTAGGCTAACTGCGGCCCCATGAAAATAATTATTTAGGACGTAAAGTGATTTTTAGATCAGTTAGTCAGCAGTGTCCGACTGCAAATGAGTAGAATTCCATCTCAAATATGGCCATAGTCTACTGTGCTTATGATGTCACCTGTGTTGAAAATATGTTCAACTATCTATGGACATTTTCACATACAGTGGGGCAAAAAAGTATTTAGTCAGCCACCAATTGTGCAAGTTCTCCCACTTAAAAGATGAGAGGCCTGTGACAGACAAAATGAGAGAGAAAAATCCTGAAAATCACATTGTAGGATTTTTAATGAATTTATTTGCAAATTGTGGTGGAAAATAAGTATTTGGTCACCTACAAACAAGCAAGATTTCTGGCTCTCACAGACCTATAACTTCGTCTTTAAGAGGCTCCTCTGTCCTCCACTCGTTACCTGTATTAATGGCACCTGTTTGAACTTGTTATCAGTATAAAAGACACCTGTCCACAACCTCAAACAGTCACACTCCAAACTCCACTATGGCCAAGACCAAAGAGCTGTCAAAGGACACCAGAAACAAAATTGTAGACCTGCACCAGGCTGGGAAGACTGAATCTGCAATAGGTAAGCAGCTTGGTTTGAAGAAACCAACTGTGGGAGCAATTATTAGGAAATGGAAGACATACAAGACCACTGATAATCTCCCTCGATCTGGGGCTTCACGCAATATCTCACCCCGTGGGGTCAAAATGATCACAAGAACGGTGAGCAAAAATCCCAGAACCACACGGGGGGACCTAGTGAATGACCTGCAGAGAGCTGGGACTAAAGTAACAAAGTCTACCATCAGTAACACACTACGCCGCCAGGGACTCAAATCCTGCAGTGCCAGACGTGTCCCCCTGCTTAAGCCAGTACATGTCCAGGCCCGTCTGAAGTTTGCTAGAGAGCATTTGGATGATCCAGAAGAAGATTGGGAGAATGTCATATGGTCAGATGAAACCAAAAATATTACTTTTTGGTAAAAACTCGTCATGTTTGGAGGACAAAGAATGCTGAGTTGCATCCAAAGAACACCATACCTACTGTGAAGCATGGTGGTGGAAACATGCTTTGGGCTGTTTTTCTGCAAAGGGACCAGGACGACTGGTCCGTGTAAAGGAAAGAATGAATGGGGCCATGTATCGTGAGATTTTCAGTGAAAACCTTCTTCCATCAGCAAGGGCATTGAAGATGAAACATGGCTGGGTCTTTCAGCATGACAATGATCCCAAACACACCGCCCGGGGAACAAAGGAGTGGCTTCGTAAGAAGCATTTCAAGGTCCTGGAGTGGCCTAGCCAGTCTCCAGATCTCAACCCCATAGAAAATCTTTGGAGGGAGTTGAAAGTCTGTGTTGCCCAGCAACAGCCCCAAAACATCACTGATCTGGAGGAATGGGCCAAACTACCAGCAACAGTGTGTGAAAACCTTGTGAAGACTTACAGAAAACGTTTGACCTCTGTCATTGCCAACAAAGGGGATAAAACAAAGCATTGAGAAACTTTTGTTATTGACCAAATACTTATTTTCCACCATAATTTGCAAATAAATTAATTAAAAATCCTATGTGATTTTCTGGATTTTTTTTCTTCTCATTTTGTCTTTCATAGTTGAGGTGTACCTGATGAAAATTACAGGCCTCATCTTTTTAAGTGGGAGAACATGCACAATTGGTGGCTGACTAAATACTTTTTTGCCCCACTGTACATATTATAAATATTGATCACGTGTCTGGTTCTCCACGGTAATGCTGCTCAGAGTCCACTGTGCTAATGACGGGATTGTGTGTTTTTTTTCCAGATGTGATTGGAGTGTGCAAGAGCGTGTCCGACGTGACCCGCCTCAACACCAAGAACAACCGTGAGGTCTCCAAGAGGACGCTCAACCTGATGGACCAGTCTGGTAAACTGGTGGAGGTCACCCTGTGGGGAGAGGAGGTGAGGACTGGGGGACAGACACTAGCGCAGCCATAGATGGTCTATATGCGTCTGGACACAATGGGACAGTCCTGCTGGATAAAGAGAGGATGAAAGTCACTTTCTCTCATGCTGGTGACATGCTGTAGCACCTTCATTGTGTGCTGTACACACCTGCATTAAGTTTGTGTCCCTGTGTCTTGTCAGCCAGAGCTGCAGGTAGGGCTACAGTACACCTCTCCTAATTGAAAAAGTGTTGTGAGCCATGTGCCTCCCTGTGTTTGGAAATGTCTGTTAAGCAGTTTGAAGAGGGAGAGGAGGTTTGAGCACTGGGCTCTCTCTCTCTGTCTCTCTCTGTGTGTGTTTTAATAGAAGCTGATGTGGTTGAAGTCACTGAGAATATACCCTGTCACAGTGTGATGAAGGAACCCAAATCCTGCAGTTGATTTTATATGTGGCTCAATGGGGCTATGCTTAGTTTGCCACAATTCTTTCATTCTGACAAGCTACAGCACACTGTTCCCTCTGTTTGTTCTGCAGATATCCCCTATCTGGGGGCACTGGCAGATGTACACAACATGTATAGTTTATAAAGAACAATAAGCTTTAGTAAAAACACAATTGCAAGAATATTTTTTCACTTAATTTTTCTCCCCTGGTGCTGATACACTACATACCCAAACGTATGTGAGCACCTGCTTGTCGAACATCTCATTCCAAAATCATGGGCATTAATATGGACTTGGTCCCCCCGTGCTGATATAAAAGCCTCCACTCTTCTGGGAAGGCTTTCCACTAGATGTTGGAACATTGCTAGAACATAATGGCCCCAGAACATTATTCCTCCTCCAAACTTTACAGTTGGCACTATTTATTGGGGCTGGTAGTGTTCTCCTAGCATCCTCCAAATACAGATTAGTCTGTCGGACTGCCAGATGGTGAAGCGTGATTCATCACTCCAGAGATTATATTTCCATTACTCCCGAGTTCAATGGCTTTACACCACTCCAGCCGACGCTTGGCATTGGGCATGGTGATCTTAGGCTTGTGTGCAGCTGCTTGGCCATGGAAGCCCATTTCATGAAGCTTCTGACGAACAGTTATTGTGCTGACGTTGCTTCCAGAGGCAGTTTGGAACTCGATAGTGAGTTGCAACCGAGGAGAGACGATTTATACGCACTACTCGCTTCAGCACTCGGTGGTTCTGTTCTGTGAGCTTCTGTGGCTTACCACTTCGCGCCTGAGCTGTTGTTGCTCCTAGATGTTTCCGCTTCACAATAACAGCATTTACAGTTGACTGGGGCAGCTCTAGCAGGACTGAAATTTGACGAACTGACTTGTTGGAAAGGTGGCATTGACCTCTTCAGTACGGCCATTCTACTGCCAATGTTTGTCTATGGAGATTGCATGGCTGTGTGCTCGAGTTTATACACCAGTCAGAAATGGGTGTGGATGAAATAACTGACTCCACTAAATTGTGTAGTTTTGCACATAAAGTGTATATCATTGGTATCCTCAGTCAACCTACCTGTTCTATTTGCAGGCAGAGACCTTTGATGGCTCTGGGCAGCCTATCCTGGCCATCAAAGGGGCCAAGCTGTCGGACTATGGGGGCAGATCTCTATCTGCTTCGTTCAGCAGCACCGTCATGGTCAACCCCGACATCCCTGAGGCATACAAGCTGCGGGGCTGGTAAGTGTCTGTCTCATCTCGACCCAAATAGCTTTAGGTTCTAACAGCCTCTGTGACTGTGTTATACAAGAACAGCCTGGGTATGTATGGAGCAACTATTGGGTCATATTTTGGTTTTAAAAGACCTGGAACGAATCTCTCACATCCTCTGCTCCACTGAGAGAATTCTAAAGGAATTTGAATGTTAAATATCAGATCCCCCAAACCCTGAGAGGGGTGCGTGCTCTGGCTTGTATCATCTAGATTAGCCTACCTCCGTTAGTGAAGATGTGGGGGGGTTACTTCAATGAAGCTTTACATATGATTGCAAATCATTCTTAAACTGTGGAAAATGCCTTTTTCTACTTATCTGCCCTTCAAAAGAAGCCACAAATGACATGTGCACAAATTTGTCCTTGATTGTGGTGATGGGAGCGTTTGTTTTGATCACATTGATGGGGCAGAACATAAATATTTTATTTCATATTAATGTCAATAACTAAATTCAAAAGATATTTGGAAGTAACCCTAAAGCCTATATTTGTAGCCAATCTGTTAATGGCACACCCAACTACCTCGTCCCCATATTATTACTTACCCTCTTGCTCTTTTGTACCCCAGTATCTGTACTTGCACATCATCATCTGCACATCTATCACCCCAGTATTAATGCTAAATTGTAATAATTTCGCCTCCATGGCCTATTTATTGCCTTACCTCTCTACTCTTCCTCATTTGCACACACTGTACATATATTTTTCTTTTCTATTGTGTTATTGACTGTACATTTGTTTGTAACTCTGTTTTTGTCACACTGCTTTGCTTTATCTTGGCCAGGTCACAGTTGTAAATGAACTTGTTCTCAACTGGCCTACCTGGTTAAATAATGGTCAAATAAAACAATTTTGTAGTGAAACCTAAAGCCTATATTTTATTGGAACAAATATATAGTGAATATAGGTCCAAGTCGAGTTTATGTGAGAGTGGTTATTTAGGGAAAGGGGTAGTTGGTAGCACATCCACATGCAGTGGTTTAAGATGGCAGACACTATCACAGAGGAACAGGCCCCTCCTGTGTTATCCCTTAAACGCCCTATTGGCTGCTCCAGCAAAGCAATGGGAAAACTGTTACGATGACTCATTCATATTTTCTTTGCGTTCTCTTGAGAATTCTCATTATTCATTACTTAAATAATGTTATTCACTGTGTACCATATCCCCAAATAAATACTCCGCTTTTCCAATCCCATATCTAGTTGGGAAGCTAAGCAGCAGTTTAGTTAAGTTGATATCAAAGCAGTGTCTTGTCAATGGCCGGCTAGAAGCATAAAATTGGGATCTTGTAATTCAGTGGGTAGAAGCAGGGTTGGAAAGGCAGTCGGCTAGATGTGAATGGATGGAAGAGGCACGGTGATCACAGGGATCGGTGTCCCTTCCACGGGATGGTTGAGCTAATGTAGGCTAATGCGATTAGCATGAGGTTGTAAGTAACGAGAATTTCCTCGGACATAGACATCTGATAATGGCAGAAAGCTTACATTCTTGTTAATCTAACTGCACTGTTTTAAAGTAGCTATTACAGTGAAAGAATACCATGCTATTGTTTAAGGAGAGTGCACAGTTATGAACATAAGTTATTAAGGGACAGCCATTGCTCCTATTTAACCGTCACCTCAGCTCTCTGGCACCATGATTGATCTGTCCCTCCTCCTTCAACATCCTCTTCTCCCACTCCACTCTGACAACAGACCATGCCTGGCCCCCAGTCAGACAATTGAAGGAAAAATGTCTCAAAAGTGGAGATTCAATCGATTCTCACCCAAGGTGCTATTTTATTTACCTTCCAACAGCAACACCGGCCACACACTCACCAGGGAAATAAGATGAAAGGAGGCTGAGGAATGAAATGGAAGGAGACCCAATAACAATTTCAATTTATATTTTGGCACGTCCTGTGCGTCTTGACATGCTCAAATTCCACTTCTCTGTGCCTTAGAAAAAAGGTTGGGCCGCTGTAATTATTTTTGAGCGGATCAGAAGCCTTGATCTGCATAATGAGAGCAGTGAAATGTGACTACATAGCGGGAGGGAGAGAGGGGTGGCAAGTCAACAAAATATGCTCATATCTGCCACTTCATTGGGTGTCTGGGTTGTGGTGATTTCTGATTACAGCTTTATCTCTCCCTCACGACTACCCTTTGAAAGGTTGTTGTCACTGGATCTCAGACGTTTTTTGAAAACAGTTTTGGTATTATTTGTTTTTTTCAGTATGATAAACACCCTGTCCTATAAGCATTTAATGGACTGAGCTATAGAGAATTGTTACTAGTTGGGTATTTGAATGATATTTGGCCATTTCAGAGGTCATTCCCCAAACATAATGTGGTATTACATGCTTCCTATTCAAGAGAATTCTCTACCATTAGTCTAAGTGGAAACCATTTAGCTTGTTTATGGTATTGGATAATGATGTGGATGTAGTGGAGCGACTTTGCGAGAATCTCCCATGTTTCTGCCTGCTCACTTCAACAACGCAGGTGTTCCACTTCCTGCCCTCTGAGCTGTGTGAGCTTCCTTCATTTTCTCTGATGTCTCAAATGTCACTCTATTACCTACAGTGGGGCAAAAAAGTATTTAGTCAGCCACCAATTGTGCAAGTTCTCCCACTTAAAAAGATCATAGGTACACTTCAACTATGACAGACAAAATGAGAGAAAAAATCCAGAAAATCACATTGTAGGATTTTTAATGAATTTATTTGCAAATTATGGTGGAAAATAAACTTTTGTTATTGACCAAATACTTATCTTAATACTTTGTTATATACCCTTTGTTGGCAATGACAGAGGTCAAACGTTTTCTGTAAGTCTTCACAAGGTTTTCACACACTTGCTGGTATTTTGGCCCATTCCTCCATGCAGATCTCCTCTAGAGCAGTGATGTTTTGGGGCTGTTGCTGGGCAACACAGACTTTCAACTCCCAAAGATTTTCTATGGGGTTGATATCTGGAGACTGGCTAGGCCACTCCAGGTCCTTGAAATGCTTCTTACGAAGCCACTCCTTCGTTGTCCGGGTGTGCCTTTGCTGATGGAAGGAGGTTTTCACTCAAAATCTCACAACACATGGCCCCATTCATTCTTTCCTTTACACGGATCAGTCGTCTGGTCCCTTTGCAGAAAAATAGCCCCAAAGCATGATGTTTCCACCCCCATGCTTCACAGTAGGTATGGTGTTCTTTGGATGCAACACAGCATTCTTTGTCCTCCAAACACAACGAGTTGAGTTTTTACCAAAAAGTTATATTTTGGTTTCATATGACATTCTCCCAGTCTTCTTCTGGATCATCCAAATGCTCTCTAGCAAACTTCAGACGAGCCTGGACATGTACTGGCTTAAGCAGGGGGACACGTCTGGCACTGCAGGATTTGAGTCCCTGGCGGCGTAGTGTGTTACTGATGGTAGGCTTTGTTACTTTGGTCCCAGCTCTCTGCAGGTCATTCTCTAGGTCCCCCCGTGTGGTTCTGGAATTTTTGCTCACCGTTCTTGTGATCATTTTGACCCCACGGGGTGAGATCTTGCGTGGAGCCCCAGATCGAGGGAGATTATCAGTGGTCTTGTATGTCTTCCATTTCCTAATAATTGCTCCCACAGTTGATTTCTTCAAACCAAGCTGCTTACCTATCCCAGCCTGGTGCAGGTCTACAATTTTGTTTCTGGTGTCCTTTGACAGCTCTTTGGTCTTGGCCATAGTGGAGTTTGGAGTGTGACTGTTTGAGGTTGTGGACAGGTGTCTTTTATACTGATAACAAGTTCAAACTGGTGCCATTAATACAGGTAACGAGTGGAGGACAGAGGAGCCTCTTAAAGAAGAAGTTACAGGTCTGTGAGAGCCAGAAATCTTGCTTGTTTGTAGGTGACCAAATACTTATTTTCCACCATAATTTGCAAATAAATTCATTAAAAATCCTACAATGTGATTTTCTGGATTTTTTTTTTCTCTAATTTTGTCTGTCATAGTTGAAGTGTACCTATGATGATAATTACAGGCCTCATCTTTTTAAGTGGGAGAACTTGCACAATTGGTGCCTGACTAAATACTTTTTACCCCCACTGTATATAGTGTACTACTTTTGACCAGAACATGTAGTAGTGTACTACAAAGGGAATAGGGTTTCATTTGGGACGCAGACACCAGTCACTTGTCACATGGACAGCCAGCGATAACGAACCTAAGTGTTTTGTTTTCCAGTGCAACGCCTAGCTGCTGTGGGATGATGCATGTACTCAAGGACAAGTGGGCTCCTGTTGGTTTGCAGGCATCCATCAGTTAGGCCAGGTGAACAGTTCAGAGGATGTTGATATGAGTTCTGACCTCAGCCATTAGTCTCTGACTAATGCATTGACCCAATCCGAACATGAGGCTACATATATTATTTTTGGATGATATTATACTGAACAAAAAAATATATGCAACATGTAAAGTGTTGGTCCCATTTTTAATGATCTGAAATAAAAGATCCCCAACATTTTCACACAGCTTATTTTGCTCAAATTATGTGCACAACTTTGTTTACATCCCTGTTAGTGAGCATTTCTCCTTTGCCAAGATGATCTATCCCGCTGACAGGTGTGGTATATCAAGAAGCTGATTAAACAGCATGATTATTACACAAGTGCACCTTGTCCTGGGGACAATAAAAGGCCACTCTAAAATGTGCAGTTTTGTCACAACGCAATGCCACAGATGTCTCAAGTTTTGAGGGAGTGTGAAATTGGCATGTTGACTACAGGAATGTCCATCAGAGCTGTTGCCAGAGAATTGAAAATATGCTGCCTCCAACATCGTTTTAGAGAATTTGGCAGTACATCCAACCGGCCTCAACCGCAGATGATGTGTAACCACGCGAGCCCAAGACATTCACATCCGGCTTCTTCACCTGCGGGATCTTCTGAGGGGGAGTCTGTAATAAAGCCCTTATGCGAGGAAAAAATCAATCTGATTGGTTGGGCCTGGCTCTCAAGTGGGTGGGCCTTTGCCCACCCATGGCTGCACGCCTGCCCAGTCATATGAAATCAATAGATTAGGACCTATTTCATTTATTTAAATTGATTTCCTTCTATGAACTGTAACTCAGTAAAATCGTTGCAATTTTATTTTTTTGTTCAGTTTATGTCAATTGATCTAAAGTATTATATTATATTTTACTTTACTTTTTTTTATACTGTAGGTAGCATTAGCTACCGCAAGTCTGCTGTGCCTGCACCAAAACTCCTGTATTTTTCCTTCATAGTTTGTGCATCTTTTTAAATAGTGAGCCAACATGTTTTCAGCACTTATTTCGCTGACTGATCAAAACAAATTTTATCATGCTGTCTTGTCTCTCTGCAGCAGACATATAATGAGCAATATATTTGAGACCTCAAATCGCAATAAAATCGCAGTGTTGAATTGCAATATCGAATCGTGATAATCGCAATACATATTCCTGGCATTGCAATACATATCCCTGGCAATTCAATACATATCCCTGGCAATTCAATACATATCCCTGGCAATTCAATACATATCCCTGGCAATTCAATACATATCCCTGGCAATTCAATACATATCCCTGGCAATTCAATACATATCCCTGGCAATGCAATACATATTCCTGGCATTTCAATACATATCCCTGGCAATTCAATACATATTCCTGGCATTGCAATACATATCCCTGGCAATTCAATACATATTCCTGGCAATTCAATACATATTCCTGGCAATTCAATACATATTCCTGGCATTGCAATACATATCCCTGGCAATTCAATACATATCCCTGGCATTGCAATACATATCCCTGGCATTGCAATACATATTCCTGGCATTGCAATACATATCCCTGGCAATTCAATACATATCCCTGGAAATTCAATACATATCCCTGGCAATTCAATACATATCCCTGGCATTGCAATACATATTCCTGGCATTGCAATACATATCCCTGGCAATTCAATACATATCCCTGGAAATTCAATACATATCCCTGGCAATTCAATACATATCCCTGGCATTGCAATACATATTCCTGGCATTGCAATACATATTCCTGGCATTGCAATACATATTCCTGGCAATTCAATACATATCCCTGGCAATTCCCAGCCCTACATGATGGTTTGCTGTCTAAGGATGGAATAGACTCTCAAATATGAAGTAAGATGTTGTATTGAGAACAATATATTTTTGCTTTTCAAGTAGTACGGAGCAATATGTTGACTAAAACTAGGTTAGTATTGAATGATTTAGTGATTTTAGACCTAGCACATCAGTGCTTGTTGAATACTTTCAGTATTCTGGGAGAGAAGGATGTTGATCATCAGTGAGCCATGCTTTCAGCAGTTTGCATCCCAACTTTCCCCCTGTTTCATATATAGTGGATTCACGTTTCAGTTTGGGGTGCTGCAGATCTGTCCACAAATGAAGAGGCCTTTTTTATGTGAACATTTTCATCTTGCAAGCATTGAAAACCCAGAGCTTTTTACAACTGAAGAACAAAGGCAAACTCTGAGCCTTTTGTCAGAGCCAAGCTCTTGAAAACATTATTTTGCAAAGTGTAGGTGTCTTAATTTGATCATTTTTGCTGCAAACTCTTGGGATTTCTGTATCTATCTATCCCACCCTGGGTAAGATGTTGACTGAAACCCATGCAGTGGATCAGTGGTTCTGCTCAGCCTATCCCTATGTGTGCTGGACTGAATTTAAAAAAATAACTGCCACTCTCCCTTTTTTAATGTCAGACTAATTCATCTTATAGAGAGAAACTGTTTTAATTTCCTCAAACAAGAATGCCACAATACGCAGCAATTATCTTGAGCCTTGATTTGGTTCTGAGCTCCATAATTATATATATATATATATATATATGATTCCCTTGTCTTTGAAATAGACTTTACAGATTGCCATGAAATCTGTGTTCTTTTTTGGGGAGAATTGGGAATATGAACTATTGTGCATGAAAGAAACATGGATTCGTCTTTTATAAACAGCATCGAATGTGATTCCTGTGGTGCTCCAGTAATTTAGGGCACTGTCTTAGCCCCACTCTATTGCATAATTGAAATGCTTAAAGATTAATTTAGCTAGATTAATTAAAGTGTTCCTTACTCAACTGGTGCTGTTTTTTCCTCTGCTTTTTGCAACTTTGGTGCATGCTCATTTAGTGCCCTCATTATTTAGGCATTTAAATGATTCATAACGATAATTTATTTACCTTATCATAAACCACATCTACTTAATTATAGCTTAGTCTAGTCAATTACCCTGCTCTTCCCCAGTATCAAGTAACACCCTGAAAATGCCTTGACTGCTCAGTTGCTATTTGGGAGGATTTAGATAAAATAAAAAATAAAATCTAATTTGTTTCATAAGCAAACGTGAAATGTTTCCCTACTGAGCCATCCGGTGCATACCGTAGCAGCCTTTGTCCATTAGATGGCATCACAGGCTACACAGACACATCTAGAGTGGCCCCTTCCCTCTCTTCTCTCTCTTCCCTCCCCTAGCTGTCTGGACAACTGTGTCTCTGTCTGTCACTCCATCTTGTCATTCTTCCTCTTGTTCCTTTCGTCTTGTTGTCCTATTGCCATTGCTCACTTAGTGATACTTGGCTACTCTCACTCTTTCTGTTCTGTGTTTTCCTGCAGTCACTGAGTCATCTGATCTCCCTTACACACTACAGACAGACAAGATGTGTCCCAAATGGCACCTTATTCCTTTTATAGTGCACTACTTTTGACCGGAGTCCTGTGGGCCATGGTCAAAAGTAGTGCACTATATAGGGAAATGGGTGCCATTTGGGATGTGGAAATCCTGCTACCCACTAGTGGAGCTGCTCAGCTCACAGCAAAAATATATTTGTCCTTTTCATCAATTAATAAAATAGTATCAACTTTTTGAGTGCGGACCCTCTACTAATGAAACAGCGCACCAGTTAGTGATTTCAAGAACCTTTTGATTGCCCTCTCCTCTGCTCACACACTAGAAGTGTGCTGTTGCTGTTCAGTCGTTCTGCCTAGCTTGTGCTCAGTGCTCCAACATAACGATTCATATTTTTGATTTTAAACAAGTAGTTTAACTCTGGCTATGCTACTTGGTTTCTCCTCTTTTTCTCTTGTTGTCAGGAGTTTGTCCCAGCATTGCAGTGGTGTAAAAATACTTTAAAGTACTACTTAAGTAGTTTTTTGTGTTATCTGTACATTACTATTTATATTTTTGACATCTTTTACTTCTACATTCCTAAAGAAAATAATGTACTTTTTACGCCATACATTTTACCTGACACCCAAAAGTACATTTTGAATGCCTAGCAGGACAGGATGCCCCTGGCTATCCATACATAAAAAATGGTGCCGTCGGCTTGCTTAAAAGAAGGAATTTGAAATTATTTATACTTAAGTATATTTTAGCAATCACTTTTACTTTTGATACTTTAAGTATATTTAGAACCAAATACTTTTAGACTTTTACTCAAGTAGTGTTTTACTGGGTGACTTACCTTTTAATAGAAAGTCACTCAAATAAAAGTGTATATATACTTTTCCTCAAGTATGACAATTGTGTACTTTTTTGCACCACTGCAGCTTAGTTCCCTCCTGGCACAAGCTTAATCTGTCCTTTTTGTGAAATGAAAAACAGTCTTGTGATTCAGACCATTTGTTATGTTGGAATAGAATACATGGTCATATTTACAACCCTGTTCCCATTGGTAATTACCTCCATGTACTGCGTCATTCAACTTCACAACTACAGAGAGTGAATGCTTGAGCAGACCTCATGGATAACTTATCATACCTGCTGCATGTTTTCCGCCAGTCAGAGACGCGTCATGAGAGCCATAGCTGGAGACGGGGAAGGAACCGTGCTTACAGAAGGGTTCCTGTCATGCATAGCTGCTCTTTCTCCTTCCCTCTGTCACATGCTCTATGTCATGTCTCCCTGCCGTCCTGTCCTTGGCCGTATGGCTCGTTGTGACGTGTGACGGGGTGCCATGCTATGCACATGAATCTGTTCTTTCCCTTTTCTTGTTGTTGTTGTTGTTGTCGTCTCTCTTCGTTGGTTAGTCTCACTTCATCCACTCTCTGCGCATCTCCCTGCCTGCCTGTCGGTCCACTGTTGTACATCTTCTGTCAGCTCCAATTTGTCCTGATTTTAGTTTCCATCAAACCCACTGACTTACTATACCCTGCCTGTTGTAGCGGTTTCCTACAGAACAATCTTCTGTTTGTCTTCCTTTACAGTCTGCGTTACATAGTCTCCTAGGTACCTTGCTTAGCATTTTGTTCATTATTTGTTACTCTGTCAAAAATAACATCTTGAAATCAGATATACGTTAATGATCATCAGCTTACCTACCAGGAGTTTGGATTAGAAAACGCCATAAATGTTTAATTCCTTTCATTCTGTTCCAGCCTATTTCTCTTGGTGAAACACCAGCAGCTTCATGAAAGGAGTTGTTGTTAATCAGAAACAAGTTTCAGGTGGATTTCAGAACTAGGTTGATGTTGTTTTTAATGCATCAACAGCCAGGTGTCAGGCCCCTTATCAGTACGAACACCAGTAGAATTATAACAAAGCAGGAATGGTAGTACAGAGATGAGGGAATAGGTGCCACAGGAAAGAATTGCACACATTTTTCGGTGGTTGGGTGGGAGAGGAAATTGGCAGAGGCCATAGTGGCCAGGCCACATGCTTGCAGGCCATTAATGGGGATATTTTCAATTAGTCATGCTTCTTAGAGCAAGGCCTGGCTACCTGTATTTACAGCCCCTGTCCCCTCACCCCCCACAGCGCTACACAATACCTCCTAGCAATAGATTACTCAGCTCTATTGATCTCTTGCACAATTCCAACCTGAGTGTTTCTTTATTTATTTATTTTTCCCTTTCCCCTGCTCTCCTCCCCCTATTCTCCATCCCTCTCTTCTCTCTCCTTCTCCCTTGTATTGTGTGAATCACCTGGAGGTAACGCTGAGTGAAAATTGGTTTCTGATTCCCCCATCACTGCTGTTGATTCATTTCACAGCCACTCTCTCTGCCACTCAGCCTGGTTTGCCCTCAGCACAGACTATTTTTGCGTCCCAAATGGCACCATATTCCTTATTTAGTGCACTATATAGGGAATAGGGTGCCCTTTTTAGGATGCAACCTAGCTCAGCTTTGTCAAACAGACATGGCTATGTTGGCCAGAATGTGTTTTGTTAAAATAGTACTAGACAACAGACAATTCACTAGGCTACAAGACGGTGGTCTACTAGGCATTAGGCTACAAGACGGTGGTTTACGAGGCACTAGGCTACAAGGCGGTGGTTTACGAGGCACTAGGCTACAAGGCGGTGGTTTACGAGGCACTAGGCTACAAGGCGGTGGTCTACGAGGCACTAGGCTACAAGGCGGTGGTCTACGAGGCACTAGGCTACAAGGCGGTGGTCTACGAGGCACTAGGCTACAAGGAGGCACTAGGCTACAAGGCGGTGGTCTACGAGGCACTAGGCTACAAGGCGGTGGTCTACGAGGCACTAGGCTACAAGGCGGTGGTCTACGAGGCACTAGGCTACAAGGCGGTGGTCTACGAGGCACTAGGCTACAAGGCGGTGGTCTACGAGGCACTAGGCTACAAGGCGGTGGTCTACGAGGCACTAGGCTACAAGGCGGTGGTCTACGAGGCACTAGGCTACAAGGCGGTGGTCTACGAGGCACTAGGCTACAAGGCGGTGGTCTACGAGGCACTAGGCTACAAGGCGGTGGTCTACGAGGCACTAGGCTACAAGGCGGTGGTCTACGAGGCACTAGGCTACAAGGCGGTGGTCTACGAGGCACTAGGCTACAAGGCGGTGGTCTACGAGGCACTAGGCTACAAGGCGGTGGTCTACGAGGCACTAGGCTACAAGGCGGTGGTCTACGAGGCACTAGGCTACAAGGCGGTGGTCTACGAGGCACTAGGCTACAAGGCGGTGGTCTACGAGGCACTAGGCTACAAGGCGGTGGTCTACGAGGCACTAGGCTACAAGGCGGTGGTCTACGAGGCACTAGGCTACAAGGCGGTGGTCTACGAGGCACTAGGCTACAAGGCGGTGGTCTACGAGGCACTAGGCTACAAGGCGGTGGTCTACGAGGCACTAGGCTACAAGGCGGTGGTCTACGAGGCACTAGGCTACAAGGCGGTGGTCTACGAGGCACTAGGCTACAAGGCGGTGGTCTACGAGGCACTAGGCTACAAGGCGGTGGTCTACGAGGCTACAAGGCGGTGGTCTACGAGGCTACAAGGCGGTGGTCTACGAGGCTACAAGGCGGTGGTCTACGAGGCACTAGGCTACAAGGCGGTGGTGTACGAGGCACTAGGCTACAAGGCGGTGGTGTACGAGGCACTAGGCTACAAGGCGGTGGTGTACGAGGCACTAGGCTACAAGGCGGTGGTGTACGAGGCACTAGGCTACAAGGCGGTGGTGTACGAGGCACCTCTATGTATTACACTTGACTTCTTTTATCTTTTCTATTGAGATTGATGGGGTTGTTTCTGCAGTGACATGTTCACTAAAGGTGTGTGTGTGTTTAACTGTGTCCATCCAGGTATGACAAGGAGGGCCACTCTATGGCTGGCCAGTCTCTGACGGAGGCGAGGACAGGTGGAGGAGGAGGAGGGAACACCAACTGGAAGACCCTGGCAGACATCAAGACGGAGCACCTTGGACACGGAGACAAGGTTTTTTGCGCACGCACACACCAGCACATGCTCACACTAACATACTTTGTTGTAGACAAACATGTACATCAGTCTAAAAAATTTTTTTTCTTGACTTGATTCAAAGCAAGAATATTCAAGCACAAACTGAAGGACAATATCGATTACAAGCGATCTCTTTGAAGGTGGGAAGTAGACCAACCTGCATTGTGGATCCAACACACAGCAGCATCTCTATCTCAGTCACCATGAAACACTGGAACCTTGTCACTTCATCCTGGCTTTCCAAGGATTCTCTTTTCTTGGTTAGCAGTCATGATAAGTCTTTGTAATCAGAGCGATTCATTAAAGGACTGTGCTACTGGATCGCAAGCTTATTTTTAAAGCAGAATGCTAGCTTGTTTCTGTCCAAAATGTGACCCTATTCCTTACATAGTGCACTACTTTTGGCCAGGGCCCAATGGCACGCTATTCCCTATGGGACCTGGTCAAAAGTAGTACATTATATAGGGAATAGGGTGTCATTTGGGATGCACCCTACGGTATCTGATCTCCCTCTCTGATGATCTCCCTCTCGTTAATCACCAACATAGTAGGTGTCCTCTGCTGCCCTCTCCCTACCTAGGTATGTGCGTTGTGACGTCACATTTATCTCCCATATTGATTGTGAAGATAAGAGTGGCGCCATTCATTCATCTTGGTAATGAAGTGATTGCTCTCATATGAGTCAAGTAAAATATGTGCTTGAAATTTCAGCTTCTTATTTTCATTTTATGAGAAGGGTGGAAAGGTGTATAATTAATCTAAGGTTATGAAAACTGATATGTTTAATATTTGTAATATAAAACTACAGTATTTAATCCTGGGCCTTGGTTATTAACCTCCGTTTTGGGATAAGGGACGAGAGGATTTTAATTAGGTTTATTTGACTGACTTTGTGTGAGGAGTTCTCTGGTTAGAAGGGCACTGGGAGAGAGGGGGGATCGACAGGGAGGGAGGGGATGGTACAAAAGTTTAGGATTGACTGGGAGAGATGGAGAATCCAAATCAAATTGTATTTGTCACATGCGCCTAATACAGCAGGTGTAGACCTTACTGTGAAATGCTTACTTACAAGCCCTTAACCAACAATGCAGTTCAAGAAATAGAGTATTTACGAAATAAACAAGTTGATAATATATATATATTTTTTAAACAGTAACAAGGCTATATACAGGGGGTACCGAGTCAATGTGTGGAGGTACAGGTTAGTCGAGGTAATTTGTACATGTACAGTTGAAGTCGGCAGTTTACATTCACTTATGTTGGCGTCATTAAAACTAGTTTTTAAACCACTCCACAAATTTCTTAACAATCTATTTTTTTATTTCACCTTTACAGTGCCTTGCGAAAGTATTCGGCCTCCTTGAACTTTGCGACCTTTTGCCACATTTCAGGCTTCAAACATAAAGATATAAAACTGTATTTTTTTGTGAAGAATCAACAACAAGTGGGACACAATCATGAAGTGGAACGACATTTATTGGATATTTCAAACTTTTTTAACAAATCAAAAACTGAAAAATTGGGCGTGCAAAATTATTCAGCCCCCTTAAGTTAATACTTTGTAGCGCCACCTTTTGCTGCGATTACAGCTGTAAGTCGCTTGGGGTATGTCTCTATCAGTTTTGCACATCGAGAGACTGACATTTTTTCCCATTCCTCCTTGCAAAACAGCTTGAGCTCAGTGAGGTTGGATGGAGAGCATTTGTGAACAGCAGTTTTCAGTTCTTTCCACAGATTCTCGATTGGATTCAGGTCTGGACTTTGACTTGGCCATTCTAAAACCTGGATATGTTTATTTTTGAACCATTCCATTGTAGATTTTGCTTTATGTTTTGGATCATTGTCTTGTTGGAAGACAAATCTCCGTCCCAGTCTCAGGTCTTTTGCAGACTCCATCAGGTTTTCTTCCAGAATGGTCCTGTATTTGGCTCCATCCATCTTCCCATCAATTTTAACCCATCTTTCCTGTCCCTGCTGAAGAAAAGCAGGCCCAAACCATGATGCTGCCACCACCATGTTTGACAGTGGGGATGGTGTGTTCAGGGTGATGAGCTGTGTTACTTTTACGCCAAACATAACGTTTTGCATTGTTGCCAAAAAGTTCAATTTTGGTTTCATCTGACCAGAGCACCTTCTTCCACATGTTTGGTGTGTCTCCCAGGTGGCTTGTGGCAAACTTTAAATGACACTTTTTATGGATATCTTTAAGAAATGGCTTTCTTCTTGCCACTCTTCCATAAAGGCCAGATTTGTGCAATATACGACTGATTGTTGTCCTATGGACAGAGTCTCCCACCTCAGCTGTAGATCTCTGCAGTTCATCCAGAGTGATCATGGGCCTCTTGGCTGCATCTCTGATCAGTCTTCTCCTTGTATGAGCTGAAAGTTTAGAGGGACGGCCAGGTCTTGGTAGATTTGCAGTGGTCTGATACTCCTTCCATTTCAATATTATCACTTGCACAGTGCTCCTTGGGATGTTTAAAGCTTGGGAAATCTTTTTGTATCCAAATCCGGCTTTAAACTTCTTCAACAGTATCTCGGACCTGCCTGGTGTGTTCCTTGTTCTTCATGATGCTCTCTGCGCTTTTAACGGACCTCTGAGACTATCACAGTGCAGGTGCATTTAGAAAGGAGACTTGATTACACACAGGTGGATTGTATTTATCATCATTAGTCATTTAGGTCAACATTGGATCATTCAGAGATCCTCACTGAACTTCTGGAGAGAGTTTGTTGCACTGAAAGTAAAGGGGCTGAATAATTTTGCACGCCCAATTTTTCAGTTTTTGATTTGTTAAAAAAGTTTGAAATATCCAATAAATGTCGTTCCACTTCATGATTGTGTCCCACTTGTTGATTCTTCACAAAGAAATACAGTTTTATATCTTTGTTTGAAGCCTGAAATGTGGCAAAAGGTCGCAAAGTTCAAGGGGGCCGAATACTTTCGCAAGGCACTGTATTTAACCAGGTAGGCAAGTTGAGAACAAGTTCTCATTTACAATTGCGACCTGACCAAGATAAAGCAAAGCAGTTCGACACATACAACAACACATGGAGTAAAACAAAGTCAATAATACAGTAGAAAAATAAGTCTATATACAATGTGAGCAAATTAAGTGAGATAAGGGAGGTAAAGGCAAAAAAAGACCGTGATGGCGAAGTAGAACACTGGAATGGTAGATTTGCAGTGAAAGAATGTGCAAAGTAGAAATAGAAATAATGGGGTGCAAAGGAGCTAAATAAATACGGTAAGGGAAGAGGTAGTTGTTTGGGCTAAATTATAGATGGGCTATGTACAGATGCAGTAATCTGTGAGCTTCTCTGACAGCTGGTGCTTAAAGCTAGTGAGGGAGATAAGTGTTTCCAGTTCAGAGACTATAGTTTTGGCAAGTCTGTGAGGACATCTACTTTGTGGATGGCACAAGTCATTTTTAACAATTGTTTACAGACAGATTATTTCACTTAGAATTCACTGTATCACAATTCCAATGGGTCAGAAGTTTACATACACTAAGTTGACTGTGCCTTTTTAAACAGCTTGGAAAATTCCAGAAAATGATGTCATGGCTTTAGAAGCTTCTGATAGGCTGACATAATTTGAGTCAATTGGAGGTGTACCTGTGGATGTATTTCAAGGCCTACCTTCAAACTCGGTGCCTCTTTGCTTGACATTGGAAAATCAACCAAGACCTCAGAAAATAAATTGACCTCCACAAGTCTGGTTCATCCTTGGGAGCAATTTCCAAACGCCTGAAGGTTCCGCGTTCATCTGTACAAACAATAGTACGCAAGTATAATCACCATGAGACCACGCAGCCGTCATACTGCTCAGGAAGGAGACAGTTCTGTCTCCTAGAGATGAACGTACTTTGGTGTGAAAAGTGCAAATCAATCCCAGAACAACAGCAAAGGACCACGTGAAGATGCTGGAGGAAACGGGTACAAAAGTATCTATATCCACAGTAAAACGAGTCCTATATCGACATAACCTGAAAGGCCGCTCAGCAAGGAAGAGGCCAATGCTCCAAAACAGCCATTAAAAAAAGCCAGACTACGGTTTGCAGCTACACATGGGGACAAAGATCGTACTTTTTGGAGAAATGTCCTCTGGTCTGAGGAAACAAAAATAGAACTGTTTGACCATAATGACCATCATTATGTTTGGAGGGAAAAGGGGGAGGCTTGCAGGCCGAAGAACACCATCCCAACCGTGATGCACGGGGGTGGCAGCATCATGTTGTGGGGGTGCTTTGCTGCCGGAGGGACTGGTGCACTTCACAAAATAGATGGCATTATGAGGAGGGGAAATGATGTGGATATATTGAAGCAACATCTCAAGACATCAGTCAGGAAGTTAAAGTTTGGTTGCAAATGGGTCTTCCAAATGGACAATGGCCCCAAGCATACATCAAAAGTTGTGGCAAAATGGCTTAAGGACAACGAAGTCAAGGTATTGGAGTGGCCATCACAAAGCCCTGATCTCAATCCTATAGAAAATTTGTGAGCAGAACTGAAACCATTTGTGCGAGCAAGGAGGCCTACAAACCTGACTCAGTTACACCAGCTCTGTCAAGAGGAATGGGCCAAAATTCACCCAACTTATTGTGGGAAGGTTGTGGGAGGATACCTGAAATGTTTGACCCAGGTGAAAAAGTTTAAAGGCAATGCTACCAAATACTAATTGAGTGTATGTGAACTTCTGACCCACTGGGAATGTGATAGAATGATTTATTTCAGCCCTTATTTTTACCATTATTCTGACATTTCACCTTCTTAAAATAAAGTGGTTATCCTAACTGACCAAAGACAGGGAATTTTTACTAGGATTAAATGTCAGGAATTGTGAAACTGAGTGTAAATGTATTTGGCTAAGGTGTATGTAAACTTCCGACATCAACTGTAGGTAGGGGTGAAGTGACTTTGCATAGATAATAAACAGCGTGTTGCAGCATTGTAAAAACAAAGGGTGGTCCATGTCCAGGAAGTCATTTGATTAGTTGTTCAGTAGTCTTATGTCTTGGGGTTAGAAGCTGTTAAGGAGCCCTTTGGTCCTAGACTTGGTGCTCCGGTGATGCTTTTGACAATTTTTTGGGGGCTTTCCTCTGACACCGCCTGGTATAGAAGCCCTGAAGGTCCTGGATGGCAGGAAGTTTGACCCCAGTGATGAACTGGGCCGTACGCAATACCCTCTAGCGCCTTACGATCAGATGTCGAGCAGTTTCCATATGAGGCGGTGATACAATGCTATCGATGGTGCAGCTGTAGAACTTTTTGAGGATCTGGGGACCCATGCCAAATCTTTTCCTGAGGGGAAGAAGGTGTTGTCATGCCCTCTTCACAACTGTCTTGGTGTGTTTTGACCATGATAGTTTGTTGGTCATGTGGACACCAAGGAACTTGAAACTCTCGACCCGCTCCACTACAGCCCCATCAATGTTAATGGGGGCATGTTTGGCCCTCCTTTTCCTGTAGTCCACGATCAGCTCCTTTGTCTTGCTCACATTGAGAGAGGTTGTTGTTGTTCTGGCACCACACTGCCAGTTCTCTGACCTCCTTCTTATAGGCTGTGTTGTCGGTGATCAGGCCTACCGCTGTTGTGTCATCAGAAAATGGAATGATGGTGTTGGAGTTGTGTTTGGCCATGCAGTCGTGGTTGAACAGGGAGTACAGGAGGTGACTAAGCACACACCCCTGAGGTGCCCCAGTGTTGAGGATCAGCGTGGCAGATGTGTTGTTGCCTAGTCTTACCACCTGGGGGCAGCCCGTCAGGAAGTCCAGGATCCAGTTGCAGAGGTAGATGTTTAGTCAAAGGGTCCTTAGCTTAGTGATGAGCTTTGTTGGCACTATGGTGTTGAACGCGGAGCTGTAGTCAATGAATTGAACAGCATTCTCACATAGGTTTTCCTTTTGTCCAGGTGGGAAAGGTGAGATTGCGTCATCTGTGGATCTGTTGGGGAGGTATGTGAATTGAAGTGGGTCTAGGGTTTCTGGCATGATTGTGTTGACCAGCCTTTCAAAGCACTTTATGGCTACCGACATGAGTGCTACGTGGCGGTAATGATTTAGGCAGGTTATTTTCGCTTTCTTAGGCACAGGGACTATGGTGGTCTGTTTGAAACATGTAGGTATTACAGACTTGGCCAGTGGCTTGGTTTCCCTTTGTAGTCCGTAATAGTTTAAGCCCTGCCACATCCGACGAGCGTCAACGCCGGTGTAGTAGGATTCAATCTTAGTCCTGTATTTACGCTTTGCCTGTTTGATGGTTCGTCAGAGGTCATAGCGGGATATCTTATATGCGTCCAGATTAGTGTGCCACTCCTTGAAAGAGGCAGCTCTAGCCTTGAGCTCGGTGTGAAAATGTACATGCGTTCACTGTGGGGACGACATCGTCGATGCACTTATTGTTGAAGACAGTGACTGATGCGGTATACCCCTCAATGCCGTTGGATGACTCCCGGAACATTTTCCAGTCTGTGCCAGCACAACAGTCCTGTAGCGTAGCATCCGTGTCATCTGACCACCTCCGTATTGAGCGAGTCACTGGCACTTTTGCTTGTAAGCAGGAATCAGGAGGATATAATTATTGTCAGATTTGTCAAATGAAGGGCAAGGGACAGCTTTGTATGCGTGTCTTGTGTGGAGTAAAGGTGGCCTAGAGTTGAATTTTTTTTATTAATTATCACCCCCACCCCTAGTTGCACAGGTGACATGCTGGTAGAAATTAGGTAAAAAGGATTTAAGTTTGCCTGCATTAAAGTTCCCGGCCACTAGGAGTGCCGCTTCTGGATGAGCATTTTCTTGGCCTTATACAGCTTGTTGAGTGTGGTCTTAATGCAAGCATCGGTTTGTGGTCGTAAGTAGACGGCTACGAATAATATAGATAGTGTGGTCTACAGCTTATCATGAGGTATTCTACCTCAGGCGATCAATACCTCGAGACTACTTTAATATTAGACCAGCAGTTTTTGACCATTGGAAACACACCCCGCCCCTGGTCTTACCAGACGTAGCTGCTCTGTCCTGCCGATGCACGGAGAAGCCAGCCAGCTCTATATTATCCGTGTCGTCGTTCAGCCAAGTCTCGGTGGAACATAAGATATTACAGTTTTTAATGTCTTGTTGGTAGGATAGTCTTAATCATGGATTGTCCAGTTTGTTTTCCAATGATTGCACGTTGGCCTATAATACGGAGGGTAGTGGTGGTTTACCTACTCGTCATGCGAATTCTTACAAGGCACCCTGCCCTCTCCCCTTTTTTCCGTCTTCATGCTGATGGCGGGGATTTGGGCCTTGTCTCGACAAAGCATTCTTCATGTCGGACTCATTAAAAAAAAGTTGTGTAGTTCGAGGTGAGTAATTGCTGTTCTGATGTCCAGAAGCTCTTTTTGTTCATTAGAGACAGTAGCAGCAACATTATGTACAAAATTAGTTGCGAACAATGCGAAAAAACAAACAAAATAGCAGCCATCCCCGCCGGCGCCATTATACTAGGAGAGGGGGACAATAGTAGAAAAGCTCAGGCTTGACTAACAGACACAGGTGGACTCAGGTCATGTGAAGGAGTGAGGTGTTGGAGAATGGGTAGAGGATTTTGGGGTTTAGACAGGCTTGGGTCAAAGAGCATGTGAGAAAATGTCCTACCGTAGCAAAAGGAGGGGAAAATGGGGCATGTTCCAAATATATAGGCCTAGATAAATAATAGAAGAGCAACACTCGACTGGAAACCTATTTGTGGCTAAACCCCTACCTGTTTGTGTGTATGGAGGATGTTGGGGCATTGCTGTGGTGATTGGCTCAGTGGCTGGCTGGGCTCTAGTCCAGGTTCTGCTGCTCTCTCATCTACTCTGCAGCTCTCCAGGGCCTGGTGTCACCAAGCCTCAGTATAGCGCTCTTATTGTTCTTTCTTGAATCCTGACGCTCCTCACATTGTAGTGTATGGACACTATATAGGCTAACCAGTTACTTGACACGCCCCTCACATTGTAGACCTTGTAGGTTACATGCACACATTAATGCCATTTTTGTGGATTAATATAATAGTTTAAAACATTTACATGCTTTGGAAGGGAAAAAAACGATTTCCCTAAAATCACATGGACACATCTGAGATCAGGCTACCTGATAGATAGATAAATTCAGAAAATCGCCAGTCAAAATAGACGTTGTACCACCATGTTATTTTGGCAAATCCTTTTTTATTCTGGTTTCGGCATGTACATTTAGATGTGTGAACTATTTTTAAGAAGTTTACTTTCAGTTTTTCTGAACTCACTTCTCTCGCGCATAAGAGGGAGGCTACCGATGCTGGCACATACGCAGACCTATTGTTTTTTTAACCTTTATTTAACAAGGCAAGTACAGTTAAGAACATTCTTATTTAAAATGACTGCCTAGGAGCAGTGGGTTAACTGTCTTGTTCAGGGGCAGAATGACAGATGTTTTACCTTTGTCAGCTCGGGGATTCGAACTAGCAACCTTTCGGTTACTGGCCCAACGCTCTAACCACGAGGCTACCTGCCTCCCCACCACTGGAACACTGATTAAGCTGTTTACATGTCCAAATAATTTGAAAGATTGCTCAGAAAACCAGGTGTTTAAATCACCTTATGCTAACTTCCAGTTTGGCCTTTCGCCGATGTTTTTTCAAATTAGCATAGTAAAGTGCATGTAAACGTTGTCACTATCTCATTGTAGAGTCGGCAGTTGGCACTATATAGGCTATCCAGTATGAGCATTGCTGATTCACTAGTTCCTTTGACCTTCACCAGAGTCCTCCACACTATCCATTAGCCCCCTGTTGGGTTAAGGAGCTTTCTCCTGGCATTAGGCTGTGGTGTGAGAGGAGAGGGGAAGGGAGAGGTGTGACCCAGGGCTCTAGTTCAGCCTGTAGTGTCGGTGTGTGATGAAGGCTGGGGTTGACAGAGAAGCTGACTCGAGCTCAGTCTGTCCTACTTGTACTGTTCCTGCTCAGCCCGTAGAGACTCTGAGACACGGGGTCACAAGGTCGGCCCTCTCAAAGCCCTCCGCAAGTCAGCGGCAATTAATTGTCCCTGTCACACAGTCTCTGTCAAAACCCCCAATTTCCACAACACCGACTTGCCCTGTCGACAGCGAATGGCTAACCCCGTCCACAGTCCGCTCCTTCCTGGTGGCTTGACACTGCCTGCGTATGTAAAGCCTTGTGACAGACACGGGAGAAAAACGTCTTCAGTAGTCTCTTCTCTCTCTCTGTGGTGAGTGACATGGTAATTGCGGAGGTATTAACTTGGTTAATTAGTGCTCTTTGGGGAAGCTGCAGTGTGGGAAGGAAAATATGAGGTGTTTTAAAGGTAGATTCAATGCTTTGAAAAGGGAGAGATTTTTCTCTCATTTGTCCACTGTCATTGATTACTCCCCAAGTGTTTTTGTGGTCTGAAGTGACATAAAATATAAATTGTCCTTCTGTGCAATTTAATTGTGGCTGAATTCCTTAGGCATATTGACAGTGGCCAGCAGTCAGCCTATGGGGAGAGAGCGAAATCAATTACGACCAATGTGGCGGAAACGTTCCCTTTTAGTTTTTCTATTTATTTCCTTTGAAAACTGGAGGTTAAGACTTTGCCTGGGGCCTCCATCTAGATTGTGAACTATAGAGAGAAAGAAAGAACCTCTTGCATGTGGAATTCTCAATGAAATGCACCAGGCAGAAATGTCCTGTTTCCTGTCCCCTGCTTTCCTTTCTGTACGCCAGGCAATGTTCCCCTCCATGAATATGAATCAGGACGTCCAGGCTATTACAATCCCCTGTTGTAATCCTACTGTAGGTCATTATTGTGTAAGGGAGTGTTATAGGTTTTTAAAAGAGCACACCCTGTTTTGTCCTCTGGGTGAATCCTAATGACTGACTTATGAAGGTGCTTGGCCTCAGAGGTTTTCCTGTGTGTGTTTCCATAATGAGATATTACTGTGTGGTGTTGCCTATAGGCCCTGGTTGAAATGAGTGTACTACATAGGGAATAGGGCGCTGTTTGGGATGTAGACGGTGTTAAGACGCGGAGGTGTCTGCTCCTCTCTCTCCCCTTCAACGTGACCCTGTTTTCACCTCACTGGGCCTCTGTCACCTCATTGTCACATGGTGACGAGCAGTAGAGGGGGGACTGACACGCAGAGGGGGAGAGAGATTCCACCTGTCTGTGGCAGAAAGGCGTATGAAGTGGTGGGTGGGGGTATAGAAACAGAAAGGGAGCTCTACAACGTGTTGACAGAACGAGAGGCGCCGTGACTCATCTCCAACCCTGTTGACACTGAGTCACGTCATTATGTTGCTCCCTCCCACAGCCCTTACTGTCCGTCTCCATTTATATATTTCAGGACTCAGCGCTGGGAAATTCTCAGCAGGTGCTTGCTGCTCTCCGACAGGCTAGGAAATATTCTGAAAGGCTGTTTATGTATATTGGGGTTATAAACTTTGCATATGCCTCATAAAAAAGATGAGGCAGCCTGCCTTTGCAGTTTTGTATTTGTGTTTGGAGCTATGCTATGCAGATTGCGGTTGGATTGTTGTTTTTGCATCCCACTGCAGTAATGTTTCTCTTTTAATAGAGTTTGAATATTCTAGTTGATGTTCTTTAATGCTTATTAGTTGTTAGTTCTGCGCTGTGTAATGTCATGAACCTTATGTAGAAATCATAGACCAAACCTGCACATTACAATATGGCCTGCCACAAAACATCTACATTTGAAAAGGATTGGCTGAATGATTCTCGTGTGGTTGTGTCCGTCCGGGCGGACTCCTTCAGCTGCAGGTATAGCAGTATGATCTTCCACAAAACATGTGAAGTGTACACTTTTTAAAAGGACTAGGAAGTATACTCAGTAATGTTGCCTGTGTCTCTCTCTCTCCAGGCAGACTACTTCAGCTGCATCGCCACCATAGTGTACATCCGTAAGGAGAACTGTCTGTACCAGGCGTGCCCTAGTCAGGACTGCAATAAGAAGGTGGTGGACCAGCAGAACGGCATGTTCCGCTGTGAGAAGTGTGACAAAGAGTTCCCCAACTTCAAGTACCGACTCATCCTCTCTGTGAGTGGCTCAGCTCTGTCTAAACCCTCTGTCTTTCTGTCTGGATTCAGAACGCAGCCAGAGGACCCACACACACGCTGTGTCCCACTCTGCCACCCTATTCACCCTCACTGTTTCTGCCTGCTCCTGACCCTTTCTCCTAGGCCTCTATTCATTCTCTCATCCTCACAGGACCCTTGGTGGGGCTGTGTCTGCTGTGGCCGGGTGTGTTCCTCTGGGGGACTTGTATACTGCCTCTCAATACTCTGCCTCTTGCGCTTTTTCTCTGGCATGCACACTTTCGCTTTCTGTCTTCCTCCCTCCTTTCACTCTTCTCGCTCGTCTTCACACCCCTTTCTTTCACTCTCTCCTTCCTTCTGGACACAGTTTTCCCCTCTTCTCCCAGGACTCCAGCCAGTCTTCCCCTGTCGTTCTACCACTCTGACGGTCCTCAACTCTCCCCGTCGGATCTCTTTACACTCATGTTTGAAGATGATTTAAGGCCATTTTGTTCTCGCTGCTGCAGGTGTTAAATAGTGGCCGGCTATTTCGGATTCATGTTTTGTTTCGTTGGAAGTCAGGATTATGTTGAGTTAATTGCTCTATTCCCCCCCCCCATCAATGTTGAGGCATTTTTTTTCTCTGCTTGTTAAAAATAGCAGCATTAAAATACTACCTCAATTAGTCAGCAAACGAGCTCTTGCAGCCAGACATCTAAAATAAGCTGCTTTTCTATTGTTTTGCACCTCTCGCCAGTCAGCATATTGCTTCTCTTCACAGAACTGGAACATAAGCTGGGAATATGCTACCACTGCACGCAGCTCATCACACATACACCTTGGTTCTGCTGGTGCCAAATGGAGAGTTCTAGAATAATGATTTTCCCAGGAGTATAAACTTGTGCAATCGACAATACATTGAATATTCAGCATCAACGTGACATCATTAACAATAATAAACCAAAGTATCAAATCCCTGAGAAGCCTACATTTTTAATAGACTGAATGCATTCCAAATGGCACCCTATTCCTTATGTGTTGCACTTCTTTTGACCAGGGCCCATTGCACTCCTGTCAAAAGTGGTGCACTATAAAGAGAATAGGGTGCTATTTATGTTGTATTGATCAACAAAGCCCAGATGACCTTTGACTTTCCAAAGTACTCACTCCTAACATGAGTCTGTCTCTCTGTTCCTCCTCCTGTCCTGCAGGCCAACATAGCAGACTACGGGGACAACCAGTGGGTGACCTGCTTTCAGGAGAGTGCTGAAGCCATTTTGGGACAGAACGCTGCTTACCTAGGGCAGCTCAAGGACTCGGTGAGCCTGCCTGCATGTCTCCCTCTCTGCCCGCCTGTCACCCTCTCTGCCCGCCTGTCACCCTCTCTGCCCGCCTGTCACCCTCTCTGCCCGCCTGTCACCCTCTCTGCCCGCCTGTCACCCTCTCTGCCCGCCTGTCTCCCTCTCTGCCCGCCTGTCTCTCTCTCTGCCCGCCTGTCTCTCTCTCTCTGCCCGCCTGTCTCCCTCTCTGCCCGCCTGTCTCCCTCTCTGCCCGCCTGTCTCCCTCTCTCGCTCCTTCTCTGTCTGGTTCAAAGCCTGACCTGAGGAAATGGCCTAGGGGAGGTGCTGAACCCCAGGCACGGTCTAATCTAGCCTGTCCCTGCCAGCCTAAACAGGCTGCTGTGCTGTGTGGTCTCTGTAGGCCCTCACACAGCCTCTATAACCCAAGGACTTCTATTGAAATAATCATAAGTGTTTTTTTAACAAAAAATGTTGCGCTACATTATTATTATTTTTAATTAGATGGAAAATGGCTTTGATTTAGAACCAGCCATCTTGATTAAAACAATGGCTTTTTAATGGAAACGAGCAAGTTTCTGATTGTCATTAATGTTAAATTGATCCCATTTTGTTAAATTTCATGCAGAATGAAGCTGCCTTCGAGGAGATCTTTCAGCAGGCCAACTTCCACACGTTCGTTTTCCGTAACAGAGTCAAGCTGGAGACCTACAATGTAAGTAGTGTCTGACAGATATGGGATTTTGGGATCCAATACCATGCTTATTTTTGGGAGGCAAAGTAGGCTATACCTGTTCCAATTTATCGGCCGATGCATTGTTTTTCAGACGTGATATGTCTTTTCAAAGATACCTTTTGAATGTGATTTTTTACAATCGAAAACAAACATTAAGTGAACAGAAGCACTCCGATTAGCATGTTTTTGTTCATCATTTGTCAATATCGGTGGTATAAAGACCAATATGATAGATCTAAAAATAGAGGGGAAAAAGCCCAATATCAGCCGATTTTAATCAGTCAACCGAAATATTGATTTGACTCTAAATGTATAAAATGACAGACATCAGGCTTGGACGGTATCCAGATTGCCATATCTTTACACCATACCATATTCAGTAATACCGACACTGAAAACAAGGGGCACTCTTTTCAAACCCCACTCTGTAATCCAAAGGTTAGCAATTCTAACAAGTACATGTGAAATCCTGTAGAAAATGCTAACTAAATGCTAATGAGCACATTGCAAACATTTTGTACAGATTCTGACTTAAACTATACAAGTAACAGTTTGCTGCACGCACAAAACAAATATTAGCCAGCAAGGCTCTTGATCCAGGAGGGGATTCTCTGCTGTTACCAAGCGAGTGCTTGATTTTGGAAGAAGCTAAACAGATGGATAGCTAACTAGCTACTAAATTAGCAAACCAAATGCACAACTGCAGAGCATTTAGCACATTTTAGACAGTTAACTTAATAGTTATAAGATATTTAGCTGGCAAATATTTAGTTGTGAGTTCTGTGACTAGATCACTTGGCGTGTGCTACATGACAAGGCTCCGGTCTTAGTCATTGTGTTGTAAAAATGTAACAGGTGAAATGTAGAACGCAGTGTTCTTTATCTCCTAACGTATTACACAAATTGAAAGCAGATATTTACTTTAAAAAGTAGCAACAAATGTTCAACTTTATTCAATAAAAAAAAAATGATCCGTGCTATTGACAGTATTGAAAAACCATCATGTGGCTTTTTCCTAATGCCCGGGTATACTGCCCAAGCCTAACAGACAGTTATTACTTCATATCAGAGCGTGTTGCCAACAATGAGGTAGAGGTTGTCTGGTTCCATTCCAGTCATCTGGATGGGAGGAAAAAGAACACAGACACACATCTTGTTCAGAGGTTTGACAGAATGCCAATTTATTGAAATCAGTATGTAAACAGCTTCTTTCTATGTTCAGCTGTGTGTGACGTTCATATTCCAATTGGCCTGACAAATATCAGCATTTGGCTGTGGCATTTCTCCTTCTATTGGTTGAATTGCCTCTTCTCTCCTCTCCTTCCATCCCTTCGTCTGTGGATAGAGACCACAGAATTGAACAGACGGTGGGTTTTCTTGAGACGACAGCTCGTTTTCAGGGGCTGTGTGAAAGGTGCACACAGATTAGTTGTGGTCACCCTCTCCTGGAAGCTACACAGATGGAGCCTTGTTTTGAGGGCACAGCATAAAATAATTGATTGGTTTGGGACTGAGAGCAGGGAGAGTTGGAACTCTGCCAGGGAGGCCTATTAACAACAGAAGAGTAGAGACCACAGTCTGTCACAACGTGTGTGTGTGTGTGTGTGTGTGTGTGTGAGAACACACTCAGCTCAGCCTCGGCAGCTTACAGGAAGGAGCCTGCTGTTTCAAGGATGTCCTGGCCATTGCCTCAAGCAAATGTTTCCTTAAAACATATCTGGGCATTCTGCTGCAAGCCAATTTTCCTTGAGAGGAAAAATAATCAGTTTTTCTTACTTTGAGTCGCGTAGCTAGGTTGTAGAGCATGTTTTCTGATGTAGGATGAACAGTGTAAGCGCCAGCTGTGCCATCAGAGTCCCTGGGTTCGCGCCCAGGCTCTGTCGTAACCGGCCGCGACCGGGAGGTCCGTGGGGCAACGCACAATTGGCCTAGCGTCGTCCGGGTTAGGGAGGGCTTGGTCGGTAGGAATGTCCTTGTCTCATCGCACACCAGCGACTCCTGTGGCGGGCCGGGCGCAGTGCGCGCTAACCAAGGTTGCCAGGTGCACGGTGTTTCCTCCGACACATTGGTGCGGCTGGCTTCCGGGTTGGATGCGCGCTGTGTTAAGAAGCAGTACGGCTGGTTGGGTTGTGTATCGGAGGACACATGACTTTCAACCTTCGTCTCTCCCGAGCCCATACGGGAGTTGTAGCGATGAGACAAGATAGTAGCTACTACAACAATTGGATACCACGAAAAAGGGGTCAATTTAAATTTAAAAAAGAAGCAGTTTGCATCAGTCATTTGAGATTATATAATGCAGAATTAGATGAGAAAACAAAGTCGCTGTCAGCACTTCCAGAGGTGACCTTGTAGCTACCTACCTGCTGCTCTGACCACAGACAGACTACCAGAGACATGATATTGTGTTGATGGAAGAGATGCAGCTTAGCCATGTCTGCTGACAATATATTTGATCATTGTGTGAGGAATCAGGTGGTGAGAGAAGCCTAGTTTATAAATAACAATGATTAGCCTATATGTGATCGTAACCCAGCTGTAACTTTGTACAGTGCTCTTATTCCGTCCCCCAAGCTCTCACTTTTCTCTCTTGGTCCAGACAGTTCAGTCCTTGTAACTTGTTTAGTCTGTTTCCAGTGCTTGGATGTCTGGGTCTCAAGTGGTTGTCTGGGGGACATTGGCGAAAAGAGAGCACATCGGACATAAAACCATGTTAAGTTCTCAAATAGATGTCTGCCTTCCATCCATTTCCAACCCATGACAGGCCGAGCCCAGTGCAGTAGTACCACGAAAGTAGAAGCAGAGAAGTGCTGTGGATTTGCATAGCAAGCGGCAGTCTGATTCTCCTCGCTTTGCCCACATAAATCCTGCCTTTCTGGCAAGATGTGACCAACACTAATCGCTTGACAAACTCTGTCACACTTGCTTGTGGAGCTGCAGTGCAGTATGCTCGTGTAGTGTGTGCCTGAGAGACCTGAGCGTGAGAGGAGTGTGCTCTAGGGGAAGAAAAGGGAGGTGAGGGTGAGTTGGGGGACTAAAGCAGAGTGACGAGAGAGGAAGTTACTCATTAGATGGTAAAAATGACGAGGGACCATTTCCAGACCACCCTTCGTCTCTGCTACTGTGTCTGTTTCAGAGCCGCTGAACACAGGATGAAAAGACTGATGCCCTTTTCATGTGTGATTTGGTTAGTCAGGTTTCTGCTCCCACTATCTACCATAGCAACGCTGGCACACTTAGTACTATTAACGAAAGGTCTCATCGGAACTGCACTGTGTATCTGTGGGGTGTGTGTGCACTTTGTAGGGATGCTGGGCAGCTTATGAAACAAGCTTCCCCCTATTGTCAGGACAGCGGAAGTCCCCACCCATCTTTTGAAAACGTCTGAAACCCTACCTCTTTAAAGAGTATCTTAAATATATCCCACATGTAAAATGGTTTTATGTGTGGCTGGAACAAACGGGGCCTGAGCTGTCTCAAGCCTGAGTGTAGGCACAGACACACAAAGTTTTGTCACATCCATCACACACATGCTGGTAGGCTAGCTGAGCCCCCCCCAGCCACACTGTGTCAGCATGTAAACCGAGGTGGGGGCAGCACAGCAGAGCACAGGACTGACACTACACCACAGCCCTGTCAGGACCGCTGTCTTCGGGCTAGTGTCTACACCTGCTGCGACCAACAGACCTCCGCTAGAGATGAGGATGTATCTGCTGTAGTCTAGTTCATGAAGTGGACTTGTTCTATGAACAGTCACAATGCAACCATGGTTACATCATTCTTGTTTCTTGCTGTAGAAATGAGAAGATATCCATTGCAGCTAGCACTTCAATTCAATGAACAGGGAACAATTAAACCATGGTTCAATCATTTTTTTGGCTGTAAAAATATTCCAGTAATAACTAGTATTGTAAACATGGGAGGTACCCAGTGGACCACAGGCTGCAGACGTCTGCAGAAGTCAAACCCCACATGGCTGAGGTCATCCACTGAACCATAACGTTACTGTATACCTTCTCAAGCGTTCCATCTGGCCCTGGTTAGAGGCAGATAGGAGAGTGTGAATGCACTAACATCCAGACTGCATAAATAGCTTTTTAGCTGAACCTAATGGAGTGAGTGCAGATCGTAACCACAGGGCGGATCGTAACCACAGGGCGGATCGTAACCACAGGGCGGATGGTCCTTTTTAATCCCATGTGAGAGAGAGGAGTGCTACAACACCTCTTCTCTCTTCTTCCTACAACACCCCCATTTCCTTCTGTCACACACCCTATGACACCCTCCCTCACCCTGCTCTGCACCTTGTCCCGCCACCTGCACATACATTAGCACAGCCAAGAACAATGCTCACCCCGCTCAGGAAATGGGTATTTCTCCTCTGATTAAATTCTAGATCAGCAATTGATTGCAGCATTTTGATCTTTTGTCTTCACTGTGTACAATTAGCATTTTAGCAGCAGCATAACTATTACCCTAGCCTGAGGATTGTTCTATAGAGATCTGCAAAGAGAGAGTGACTGTAGTATGGTGATGACTGTCGAATCTAACCTTCTGCTGGGTCGCATTCATTATCCACCTAAACAGAAGAAAACTGGCAAACAGGGAGGGACTACTTGAACTACCAGTCCAATATGAAACACATATTTTAGCTTTCCGTTGGAAAAGGTTTTGCTACAGTGTGCACTTATGCCCTGTGTTTTGTAAGGCCTGCTTAGAAGGATAGGATTCCCTCTTAGTGAGGGGACAAGAAGAGGGGGCTTGTTTTCTCTCAGGCTCTAATAAGAGTGAGTCAATTGAAAGAAACATGTATTTTGGTCAAAAGTAGTGCAGTATGTAGGGAAATGGGAATAGGGTGTCATTTGGGACGTAGCCGGTGACTGTAGCCGCCTCTTTAAAGAGTGATGGACCAGGTGTATGACCTTATCTACTGTAGACGGATGCGGAGGTGGTGAGAACATTTAAACGCTGTCTCTGTTGCAGTGCACAGAGGTTGCATCACCGTCCATTTAAATGCCAGATTTTAAATACAGACTATTGAAATATCACATTTTCTAACGTGTTAGAGAAGTAGGCTAATCTCTCTGGTACCAGGCCGCCTGCCTACTTAGTGCTGCTTTCTCTGACTGAACCAGTCATTCACCTGTGGTGAACAAGCTTGTATAACATGCATTCCAGTAAAAGTCCAAACAGACCGTGTAGACCAACAGTTAAAAGCAGTGGGTGTCCGGTCTATTGACCACAGAACCTCGGCTGTCTTTTTCTGTTAATTTGCTAGTGATTCTACATGTTGAATGGCCACTGTTCGTTGACACCCAGCAGGTGATCTACTGCACATGGCCGAGGTTTGTGTTGGTTTGTCTTCCCTCGAACACACTGGGTGCGTCCCAGTAATATACTACTTCCCACAAATCTAAAGCATTGGATTGGTGGAGGCATTGGACTATAGAGAATTTCCTCCACACTTCTTGTACCAGTCGTTTACTTTGAAATCAGTGAAGGGAAGTGAATTAGTTCACACTTTGGGAGGAAGGAGAGAAAATTGGGAGGTAGCTAGTGTAGTGAATGGACACTGAGGGGGACATCATGTAACATCTATTCCATGTGTTCCCCTGTCCCTTTAGGACGAGTCCCGGATCAAGGCCACGGTGATGGAGGTGAAACCTGTGGACCACAAGGAGTACAGCAAGAGACTCATCATGAACATCAGGAAGATGGCTTCCGCCCAATAAGAACGCTCGCTTTGCCTCCTCGGCTACGTTCAAGCTTCGCCCCCCTGCTCTGCAGCCGCAGCACTTCCCAACCTGCCAGACTGACTGTGAACCAGTCCTAGGTTTCATCCCAAATGGCACCCTATACCCTATGTAGTGCACTTCTTTTGACCAAAAGTAGTGCACTACATGGGGAATAGGGTGCCATTTCAGACATAACCGAAGTGTTACTATTCTATTCTTTTGATTTAGCTGTGTCCATGTACCTCTGTTACTCTGCAAGTCACTGAACTTTGAACATGTTAACTATGCTGAATGTACTGGAAGTTTGGTTTTGTCTTCTTGGCCCAACCAGTAATCTTGAGAGAGTGCTGCTGGGGCAGGATTATAGCGCTCTGTGTTATGGCGATGGGTGGGGGGTGACTTCTGAAACTGCTGACATTTTGGGTTGTGGATTAAATGGTGGGAGGGATGAATGGTGCCTGGGATGGGACCGTCTTAACCACAGAAATCATAGCTGTGTGGTCTGTCTTAAGTCAGCTGTTATTGCATGGGTGTTTTGTATACGCAGAGGGGTCTGTACTGTAGCTAGCACTCTGTCACTCGCTCCCACCATCACTAAGGCCTGGACCTACCATCCCTGATAAGAGCTGTGATTTTCTAACTCTCACACACAGCAGGCAGAATGCAGGAAATGCACTGTACTGTATTTAATTAATTTTTGTAATTATTTTCAGTACCTGTTAAGTTAGAATATTTCAGACAGCAATAATTGGCATTTTTCTTTACATCGATTTGGTCAGTTGATTACATAAAAATAAACCTGTTTGTGACCAAAAGTGAAGGAGTTGTCAGGTGTGTTTTTAAATGAATGTTTTCTGCTTTGTTCTGTTGACATTATATGAATAAAGGGCCCAGTTTAATGTGATGTGTTAGAATGCTCGGCTGGAGAGTAGCCAGATAAATATGTCTGAGTGTAACCATGTTGTACAGCAGGCAGGTTAACCAGGTCTCAGCCCATTTAAAGATCAGGCAGTGGGGTGGGGGCCATGGGACAGGTCTGGAGCCTTAATCTTTGTTGCTGCATTTTAAAAGAATTATTCAGTAGCTGGCTCACAGTGCTCTTTGGACGCATCCCAAATGCTACCTTATTCGCTTTACAGTGCACTAGAGCCCATAAGGTTCTGGTCCAAAGTAGTGTACTATATAGGGAATAGGGTGCCAATTGGGACGCACATCAATCTCCAGAGGTGGAGCTCAGATGTGCCACTGATACCCTCCTGCAGTCTTGACTTCCATGTTGTATTAAAGCAGAACATCAGTAAAGCTCTTCTTCCCAATTTTTCTTCTGATAACCATCGCGTTTCCACTGAACGCTGCATCTTCGGCCCATTGTGTGTAGCTGAGATGGATTAAAGCTGTCTTCCCGCTGTTCAAAATGTTGTTCTTTTTAGCTGTGCCTCATTGCTTGAGTTTGTCTTTGTGTCTCCCTCCCCCACCTCTCAAACTGACACCCTCTGCTTCTTTATGTGGTGATTTCCCCCAGGAAGACTTCCTAGAGATTTCCTCTATAACGCCGCTGTTGTCATTTGTTGGCTGGGATGGCTGTTGTATTTTGGCTCTGAGGATAACTAGTGTCAAAGCCGAGCGGATCGGTTTGTGAATTTCCCCCCCCACACACACACACACTCACTCTCGGCCTGTCAGTCACACATGTAACGGTGGAAATAACCTCTGGCTGGGCTCAGTGAGGGGTGAGCCAGTGATTGTCGCTGAGCTCAAACACTTAATTCCATGACGCACTCACACATTTTGACGGTTTTGGGGAGGCAAGTCTATCACATAAATAGTTCTTACATCCTGCATGTAGACTACTAATTTAAAACATGGTGTTTTACCAATAATATCACTTCATTCAAGCTTATCCTGAGGAGTCGTCACAAGATGCCAGCCTTTTACACCTAGCTAAATGATTTCCATCCAATTTCCTTTATGCCATGCAGACTTCCAATTAGAAAGAACATTCGATTTTAATGCACTTTCACAATTGATTTTACACTTGTTAGCATGACACATATTGGCTGACACATTCAATTAAACTGAATTACATTTCTGTGTAATAATCAGAATTTGTTCCCACTCAACTATTACCTTGAAAACAGATGGGGACCTGGGGGTTGGCAGGTGAGCTACAGTGGGTATGATAAGTATTCACCCCCCTTGGATTTCTTCACATTTTGTATTACAAAGTGGGATTCAAATGGATTTAATTTAATGATCTACACAAAATACTCTAATTTCAAAGTGGAAGATAAAAAAATTATAGTCAGATTAATGAAAAATCAAATACTAAGATACCTTTATTAGATAAGTATTCACCCCCCTGAGTCAATACAATTTAGAAACACCTTTGGCAGCGATTAGTGACCTGAGAGAATTGGGTAAGCCTAAGAGCTTTGCACACATGGATTTTGCAATATTTATACTTACCAATTATTATTTTCAAATTTATTTCAACTCTGTCAAGATGTTTGGGATTATGGTTAGACAGCAATTGTCAAATCTTGCCATAGTATTTCAAGCAGATTTAAGTAAAAAATGTAACTTGGCAACTCATGAACAGACACTGTCATCTTGGTAAGCAACTCCAGTGTAGATTTGGCCTTGTGTTGTAGGTTATTGTAGTGCTGAAAGGTGAATTCACCCCAGTGTCTGGTGGAAAGCAGACTGAAGCTGGTTTTCCTCTTGGATTTTTCCTGTGTTTAGCTCTAACCAGTTTATTTTTATCCTGCAAAACTCCCCAGTCTTTGCCAATGTCAAGCATACCCACCATCATGCTTCAAAATAAGGAGGCAGTTACTCAGTGATGTTGGATTTGCCCAAAATAAAAAGAGTGTTCCTTTGCCATCTTTTTTTGCAGTATTACTTTTGTGCCTTGTTGCACACAGGATTCATGATTTGGAATATTTTTATTCTGTATAATTGTATTCTTGTTTTCTCTTTTAGGTCATTATTGTGGAGTCATCCTCAGTTTTTCCAATCACAGCCATTGAATTCTAGCTGTTTTAAAATCACCAATGGCCTCATGGTGACATTCCTGAGCAGTTTCCTTCCTGTGCTGCAGCTCAGTTCAGAAGGACAGCTGCATCTTTGATGTGTCTGGGTGGTTTAATACATCATCCACAGCATAATTATTAAGTTGACCATGCTTATAGAGATGTTCAAATCAAATCACACACCAAAACTGGATGGAAAATGTTCAGTGTCAGATGTGTTATTATTACCTGTCTACCAAGCACTGCCCTTCTTTTTGAGGCTTTCGAAAAGCTCCCTGGTCTTTGTATTTGAATCTGTTCTTGAAATTCAATATTTGACTGAGGGACCTTACAGATGTATGTATGGGGGACAGAGGAAGGGGTAGTCATTAAACAATTGTGTGAAACCCTATTTCACACAGAATGAGTCCATGTACTGTAGCTTATGTGATTTGTTTGGCCAAATTTGACTTACAAACTAATTTAGCCTAAACAAAGGGGGTGAATACTTATGCAGCAACTATATTTTTGTTGTTTAATTTGTATTTGTAGAAATGTGTAGAATTTTCATTTCACTTTGCCATTATGGAATATTTTGTGTAGATCAATGACAACAAAAATCACAATGAAATCTATTTCAATCCCACTTTGTACGGCAACAAAAAGTGCACAATCCAAGGGGGTGAATACTTATTATACCCACTGTAGGTGGAGAAATCACAATCAGTCGGGCCTCAATGTACTGTAGTGTAAATCAGTCTTTCAATTGAATGAATGAATAAATAAAAACTATATTGAAGCACATAGGAAGGAGTTAGATTGTCATCAGCATCGGAAACAGGACTGTACAGACACACAAGCATCAGACTTGGGATCAGAGGTCATTCCCAGATCTCACCCTGAAAACGGATGTCTGAATAGTACAGTAGGGGGGGGATCTTCTTAATCTATATGAAATATGCTCCTAGATGCTACACTACTGTTAAAGTATATATATCTGCTAAGACATCAAGTCTCTATTGAACTGGTCAGACAGATGAGTGGGATCTGTGTAGCACCAAAATGGCTGCTTCTGGCTCCCTGGGGCATGGCATCCCCTACGCTCCACTTGCAGGGTTCAGAGTACCTAGGAGTTCTATCTAAACCTGGTTAAGACCTCAAACCTCTCTGATTACCTTGAAGGCATGTACCGTCTTGCCCTCCTGACTGTGACAAGGCTGACTTTTATAGATAGTGTGTGCAGTGCTCCCAGCCTGGCTAAGCATACTGTGATGGGTGGATAGGATAGTGTTGTAGGGCAGTGCTGTCTGTTATCAACAGCTGCTTGGTGAGAACCTTTGACTGTCAACGCTGGGGCTGCTCATCTGTTTCACTCAGAAGGTAAGGAAATTGATGAGTCTCTGTTCTTATAGAGAATTTTGATTTGTGAGATCAATTCTAAATAAGCCGATTTATGTTCTGCACCTGTAGAGGACACTTAAACTGGAGAAATCAGTTGATATGCAGATTTTCTATGCAGTAGATAGAGCACTGTAAACAGTATGAACCTGGTTACCCCTGATGCATTTACAAATATACTGCTTGTAGATTTATGTATTTTTTTTTACCTACTTTTAGCTGGCATTAAGTACAACACAAGTGAATCTTGTCATGGTTCCCCACCCTCTCTGGTTTCTTAGAAAGATGTTGACAATTTACAGATGTGAGAGGAGCAGTATTGTCATTTATGTATACCAGACACTGAGGGGGGTCCATGTGTTCACGTAGCTAGGGGTTGACGGCTGAAACAGTTTTACACATGCAGTGTCAAACTGGAGCAAGTGTGGGGAGAACGTGAAGAAGAAGACAGGTGTGTGTGTGTGTGTGTGTGTGTGTGTGTGTGTGTGTGCTGGTGTGTTTGTGTACATTCATGTGCACACATTTGTATGTGACTCAAGGGAAAGAATGGTCTGTTTCTGAGACAAGCACTTCAGCATTCATGCTGGGTAAGAAACAATTAACTCTATGTGGAGTCAATGACATATGTTCATAGAAACTGGTGTAATGGGGCCATTAGAGAAATACAATCTGCTCTGTGACTGACTGTCCACTCCGTACTGCACCAAACTGGATGGGAAATTTGATCACCGAGTCCAAGGCCCCAATACAAATAATCGGATCATCTATCGGTCTAATCTCAAAATGGGTCCATAATTGAGACCCTGAAATGGGGAAATAAAGTAATCTAATCATAATAGACTAACCATGTAACTTTTCGGACAGTGTACTGTATGTATGAGTGAGTATGAGTCAGCTATTGGCTACCATTGTTTTGGTGGTAATTGCACACTGTGAAGCTCTCCATTTGCGTCCATAACTGCAACCTATTCCTATTTAGTGCTCTACTTTTGATCAGAGCCCTAGTCTAAATTAGTGCACTATATACAGATTAGGGCACCATTTGGGACACACAGCTCCAGTCCTTGTTTGTTGTGATGCTCCATGCGTCCTCTCCTCTGGCTCAGCATGTGCCCGGTGAGCCCTGGTGGGTTGGTGATGCATGCTTTGCTGAGCTGTGCTGAGCTGAGGAAGCAGAGCGTTAAGGCCCACAGGCCCCAGCATGGCCCTGACACCATGGAGACAGATGGCCAGGAGGCCCTCTGGGGTGCTGCTGTAATTGTAATGGATGGAGCTCTGTGTTTATCTCTCAAGATTCATGGCCCTGGCTGGTGCCCCTTCGCTAGTACCTAGAGGTGTGTGTGTGTGTGTGCGTGACTGTGCACTGTGACTCTGTGCCCATGTGCCCGTCACTAGTACCTGAGGGAGTGTGTGTGTGCACGTATCCCTGTGGTTTCTTAAAGGATTTACCCCAGTGTTAAAAAAATACAGTGGTGGAAAAAGTACCCAATGTCATACTTGAGTAAAAGTAAAGATACCTTAATAGAAAAGTACTCAAGTGAATGTCACCCAGTAAAATACTACTTGAGTAAAAGTATTTGGTTTTAAATATACTTAAGTATCAAAAGTAAATGTAATTGCTAAAATATATGTATGAAACATTTAAAATTCCATATATTACGCAAACCAGTAGCCACAACTTCCTTGTTATTTTTTTATTTACGGATAGCCAGGGACACATTCCAGAACTCAGACATAATTTACAAACAATGCATTTGTGTTTAGTGAGTCCGCCAGATCAGAGGCCGTAGGGATGACCAGGGATGTTCTGTGTGTGAATTGGACCATGTTCTGTCCTGCTAAGCATTCAAAATGTAACAAGTACTTTTGGGTGTCAGGGAAAATGTATGGAGTAAGAAGTTCATTATTTTCTTTAAGAATGTAGTGAAGTAAAAGTGAAAGTTGTCAAAAATATAAATAGTAAAGTAAAGTACGGATACCCCAAAAAACTACTGAAGTAGTATTTGAAAGTATTTTTACTTAAGTACTTTACACCACTGGGAAAAAGTATATATATTGGCCATCCACCACCCACCCCTCTCCAGAGGACAAAAGTAACTTTGTGACAAATACATTTTTACAAAATGGTACTTTTTTGCATAATATCACATAACATATTTTTATTTTATATACAGAGCTGGATTCATTGGATTTTTTAACATTTGGATTCATAGTGCTAAGACATGTCCAATACACATGATATGATGTATATTATTTTCAGTCACAACTATTACAGATGAACTATTACAAATGAGGAACTACTACATATGTTTAAATACTACAGACGAGGAACTATTATAGATGAACTATTACAGATGAGGAACTATTACAGATGAACTATTACAGATGAACTATTACAGATGAACTATTACAGACAAGGAACTATTACAGATGAACTATTACAGATGATGAACTATTACAGATGAGGAACTATTACAGATGAACTATTACAGATGATGAACTATTACAGATGAGGAACTATTACAGATGAACTATTACAGATGAACTATTACAGATGAGGAACTATTACAGATGAACTATTACAGATGAGGAACTATTACAGATGAACTATTACAGATGATGAACTATTACAGATGAGGAACTATTACAGATGAACTATTACAGATGAGGAACTATTACAGATGAACTATTACAGATGAACTATTACAGATGAGGAACTATTATAGATGAACTATTACAGATGAACTATTACAGATGATGAACTATTACAGATGATGAACTATTACAGATGAGGAACTATTACAGATGAAATATTACAGATGAGGAACTATTACAGATGAGGAACCATTACAGATGAAATATTACAGATGAGGAACTATTACAGATGAGGAACTATTACAGATGAGGAACTATAACAGATGAGGAATTATAACAGATGAGGAACTATCACAGATGAGGAACTATTAAAGATGAGGAACTATCACAGATGAAATATTACAGATGAGGAACTATTACAGATGAGGAACTATTACAGATGAGGAACTATCACAGATGAAATATTACAGATGAGGAACTATTACAGATGAGGAACTATCACAGATGAAATATTACAGATGAGGAACTATTACAGATGAGGAACTATTACAGATGAGGAACTATAACAGATGAGGAATTATAACAGATGAGGAACTATCACAGATGAGGAACTATTAAAGATGAACTATTACAGATTTAATCCACCCCTCAGCTTCCCTCAGTCCACCCCACCTATCTCTATAGAACAACTTGTCTTGATTTTCTTGTGCCATATATTTTTAAACTGTGCTGTGATGTCTTACACAGATTCGGAACCTTTCAAAGTACATATTATCAACAGATTATGATTTTAAACTGATTTTTTTGCTTAAAGTATTATTAGGTTTGATTGCCAAATAGTGCTATTTGTAGCGTTAATTTTAGAACAATGTTATGACTTTTTCGCCACTCCAAACCTGTGACCAGAAAACTGTTTTAAGGGGCCATACCAAAATCTGCATAGCTGACATGGTTGTATGCCCCGTATATAACATTTTGTTGGTAGCAAGAATTTTGTATAATAATTTACATTGAAAAACTTGGATTGTTAAATCAATCATTGTTTGTATATCAGTTCATAATGTGCCATATGATCAGAACATCATAGATGTATTCCCAGATGTTTTGTAACCTGTGTGCTGCAGCTGTCAGCATTTTTGTCCAAAGAATATGGCTGCCTAAATATGGTTCCCAATCAGAGACAACGATAAACACCTGCCTCTGATTGAGAACCACTCTAGGCAACCATAGACTTTCCTAGACAACTCTAAACACAACCCCATAAATCTATTAAACCCCTAGACAAGACAAGACACATAAATCACCCATGTCACACCCTGGCCTGACCAAAATAATAAAGAAAACACAAAATACTAAGACCAGGGCGTGACAATCAATTGGTTGTAACTTTGTATTGAACAAACATTCCCATATATTTTCGATAGCTGCATGCGTGACATAACCCCCCCATTTTTATTCATAATTCCATTAATAAAAACGACATAATAAGAGAGTATATTTTAGTTTAATATTTGTTTTGTCTTTTTTGGAAGCTGAAATTGAAATTCTAATCAGCTATGTTTGAGAAAGGGCAATATGGCTTGTTTGAGAAAGGGCAATACTTTGAACAAGGTTTAATTTTCCGTTTGAAAAGAAAATTAGATGTTGTAATCTGGATGAAGGTAAAAAGGCCATTTTTAAAGAGAGGATGAACCATTCTTAATAATCTACAGGAGGAACATTTTGGTTTAAGTATAATTCTGTACGAGTGAAGCTTTTAGTGAGAGGTTTAACGCTTTAATATTTAATCATTTCAGCCTCCCAAACTCATATTCATTGTATAAATAAGCACGTTTAATTTTGTCTGACTTACTAGTCATTCTTGCTGATATCATTTGAAAGGCCTTATGAGTAGGCAGTGCCATAAGTAAATAGGTCATCTGTGATTTGATTAACACTGGTGTTACGGTTAAAAAGCAGCAGGGTATTCTTCTGCACTGGAACCTGTTGACCACACATCCTGGTCATGTGGCTGCCCAGCCAAGGCTATTGTTGTTTAGAGAGAGAAAAGATAGTTGGCAGAAAATCTACCTACTTGCCTGCCTGCCTCCTCAAGTGAGTGCAGAACATTTCACTGACAATCAAATGTCTGGCAGGTGGAAAGACGATATTCACAATAATTGTTGTGATCAAATAAAGTAATAATCCATTGTAGCTTCTCAAACGCACTGTAGATGGAATCTGTACATACACGTATGTGTCTCTGGCTCTTATCCCTTTTCCACTTGAATTGGATTTGGTTATAGATAGGGGCTTTTTGTTTGCTTTTCTCAAACACTAGATTATAAGGCCATGCCAATGAATAAAACATCCTGAAAACGATGATGAGAGTTGCTGTTGGAATTTTTCTCTGCTGCCTGTTTCTCTGCCTGTCATTTTTACCGGCGCTCGTATTCTTAAAAAACACATACTTTCTTTGGATTCAGTAAAAATGAACCTTCCACATTCCCTCTCTTGATTTTCTCCTCTGCTTCCCGTAGAGCGTCCATATATACTGGAGGTAAAGTCGCAAAGACTTAAGACGAGATATTCATCAACATCCCCTGAAATGCAATTGGCTGGCATATGGATGGCTTGTCTCCTCACAGCAGCAGCCACTGATAATATGACTCATAGCAATTTCCAGGCAATGAACAGACAGACAGGCTAAGTATACTATCCACATATCAGGTTGAGTAGGTGGCATGTTTGATGTTGTTGTCATTGATGTGAGCCATCAAATATCATTGTCTTCAACATGTTTTAAAGTGGGTTGGAATAACACCGCGTTGCGAAATGCTGGAGGTAAATGTTTACCCAGAGCTAACAGGCGGACACACGGCTGTCTATTGTTCAGCTCCAGTCTGGTCTAGATTATCATATTTGGTCATCCCTGTTTTATAGATGAAAACGTCACAAGCTGTTGTGTGTGTGTGTGTGTGTGTGTGTGTGTGTGTGTGTGTGTGTGTGTGTGTGTGTGTGTGTGTGTGTGTGTGTGTGTGTGTGTGTGCTTGTGTTTAACAGATGCAGTGTTGGGATCCTGAACCTGTCAACAACTGCTAGCAGTTACAGGAACGCGGTCAGAGAGGGCTTTTGGATGGCGCAGGCAGAGTTTTGAGATGCACAATAAATCATACATCACAAAGAAAAAATGGTAAAACAAAGACGAGAACATCAAAGGTCTGGCACATCAGTGAAATATGCCTGATAAGGTTTCCCATTTCAAATTACTTTGAAGTTTCATGTTGCTCTTTTGTTGAATCTGACACGAGGCCCTTTGAGGTCCACTGTGGTGTGTTTCTGGGTGTACAGGTGTAGCTGACCTTGTATGGGCTTCTTTTAATTGGAGGACCAATTGCTGCTCATCAATGAATACTTAGGAGTGATATCATCTCAGAGTTCATTGAAGTGTCAAGATAACAGGTGATTAGACAGCAGAAAGGTCAGGGTGTGAATACTGCTTTGGTATGTCAGAGCTCATTGAAGTGTCAAGATAACAGGTGATTAGACAGCAGAAAGGTCAGGGTGTGAATACTGCTTTGGTCTGTCAGAGCTCATTGAAGTGTCAAGATAACAGGTGATTAGACAGCAGAAAGGTCAGGGTGTGAATACTGCTTTGGTCTGTCAGAGCTCATTGAAGTGTCAAGATAACAGGTGATTAGACAGCAGAAAGGTCAGGGTGTGAATACTGCTTTGGTCTGTCAGAGCTCATTGAAGTGTCAAGATAACAGGTGATTAGACAGCAGAAAGGTCAGGGTGTGAATACTGCTTTGGTCTGTCAGAGCTCATTGAAGTGTCAAGATAACAGGTGATTAGACAGCAGAAAGGTCAGGGTGTGAATACTGCTTTGGTCTGTCAGAGCTCATTGAAGTGTCAAGATAACAGGTGATTAGACAGCAGAAAGGTCAGGGTGTGAATACTGCTTTGGTCTGTCAGAGCTCATTGAAGTGTCAAGATAACAGGTGATTAGACAGCAGAAAGGTCAGGGTGTGAATACTGCTTTGGTCTGTCAGAGCTCATTGAAGTGTCAAGATAACAGGTGATTAGACAGCAGAAAGGTCAGGGTGTGAATACTGCTTTGGTCTGTCAGAGCTCATTGAAGTGTCAAGATAACAGGTGATTAGACAGCAGAAAGGTCAGGGTGTGAATACTGCTTTGGTCTGTCAGAGCTCATTGAAGTGTCAAGATAACAGGTGATTAGACAGCAGAAAGGTCAGGGTGTGAATACTGCTTTGGTCTGTCAGAGCTCATTGAAGTGTCAAGATAACAGGTGATTAGACAGCAGAAAGGTCAGGGTGTGAATACTGCTTTGGTCTGTCAGAGCTCATTGACATGTAGAGGAATATTAGACATAAACCCACTCACCTGGTTTCCTCTGAAATGTCTCTCTTTTCCCCTGACGTAACAGGGAGGATGAAGACCAGAGAGTCGTACCACCTGATGCGTATCTATTATCACCTTCCCTCTTACTGCCATTCACGTTAAATGACTTGGAAAAGTGCACCAGCACCACACAGATTACTTCTATTCTTAGACACTCACACAATACCACCACCTTCTCTCCCTCCATCCCTCTCTCCCTCCCTGCCATCCTCCCTCTCTCCCTGCCTGTCTGCTTCAGAGTTTTCACCATTCTGCTCTTCACTCCCCTCTCTCTGTCTAAAAACAGGTATTTTTAGGTCCCTCTGGTGGAGGTTAGGACAGGCTGTTTGATTATATAACTAGGCCCTGCCCTCATGCTGCCTCTCTGGCTGACTGCCCACCTCTCTCTCCTCTCCTCCCTGTCTTCCCCTCTCACTGTTTAAGAGCATTTAATAGTTTGGTGAGGCTAGTGGGTTCCCCTTCTAGCCAAAGAGTGTATGACCCTTTGGGACCTGGGTGTGTGTGCGTGCATGCGGAGGACACCACAACTGGAGGGAAGCTGTTCCACATCAATACAGATCCCCCTTTCTCTCACAACCCCTTCCCCTCCTTCTCCCTCCACCCCACCCTCTTTCTCACACACTGTAGTTTTGCTTTGAGCATCTCTTTTTGGAAGGGTTTTTCTCTGCAATGTTATTCCAGTCATGAGGGCGAACCTGCTGGTCCTGGGAGACTGGGAGAGACTATGGCTGGGTTTATTAATGTGGGCTTCAGAAAGAGAATAGTACATTTGCAGAACATTTGCTGGCTTCGCCAGCCTTTTTCATTTGCATGGATTCAATGGCTCGAGTCTGTCCCTACACAGTCACTCTAGTCTACACAGTATTATGGGAACTGATCTGAAGCTCATGTAGTCATACAGATTTGTTATATTTATGCACCAATAAAGTTTTGGTGTGCATCCCAAATGGTATCCTATTCCTAGTGCACTACTTTTTACCAGGGCTTATAGCGCTCTGGTCAAAAGTAGTGCAATGTGAAGTAGGAAATAGGGTGCGCATTTGTCTCCAAGGTCTGATCTTATCTCTGTGTCAAGCAGGCCAGGCCCAGAGAGGATAGCTAGAGGCCTTGCCCCATATCTGGGTCTCCAAAGGGCCTTGCCCTTGCCCTGTCTCTGGGTGCATCCCAAATGGCACTGTATTCCCTATATAGTGCACGTATTTTCACCTAGACCCATAGGGGAAGGCCACTATATATGAAATAGGGTACCATTTGAGACGCAGCAATCTGGGCGCCACAGGCCTTGTCCTGTCTTTAGTGATCTGGGCCCCACAGGCCTTGTCCTGTCTTTAGTGATCTGGGCACCACAGGCCTTGTCCTGTCTTTAGTGATCTGGGCACCACATGCCTTGTCCTGTCTTTAGTGATCTGGGCACCACAGGCCTTGTCCTGTCTTTAGTGATCTGGGCACCACAGGCCTTGTCCTGTCTTTTGTGATCTGGGCGCCACAGGCCTTGTCCTGTCTTTAGTGATCTGGGCGCCACAGGCCTTGTCCTGTCTTTAGTGATCTGGGCGCCACAGGCCTTGTCCTTTCCTTAGTGATCTGGGCGCCACAGGCCTTGTCCTGTCTTTAGTGATCTGGGCACCACAGGCCTTGTCCTGTCTTTAGTGATCTGGGCACCACAGGCCTTGTCCTGTCTTTAGTGATTTGGGCACCACAGGCCTTGTCCTGTCTTTAGTGATCTGGGCACCACAGGCCTTGTCCTGTCTTTAGTGATCTGGGCGCCACAGGCCTTGTCCTGTCTTTAGTGATCTGGGCGCCACAGGCCTTGTCCTTTCCTTAGTGATCTGGGCGCCACAGGCCTTGTCCTGTCTTTAGTGATCTGGGCACCACAGGCCTTGTCCTGTCTTTAGTGATCTGGGCACCACAGGCCTTGTCCTGTCTTTAGTGATTTGGGCACCACAGGCCTTGTCCTGTCTTTAGTGATCTGGGCACCACAGGCCTTGTCCTGTCTTTAGTGATCTGGGCACCACAGGCCTTGTCCTGTCTTTAGTGATCTGGGCGCCACAGGCCTTGTCCTGTCTTTAGTGATCTGGGCACCACAGGCCTTGTCCTGTCTTTAGTCATCTGGGCACCACAGGCCTTGTCCTGTCTTTAGTGATTTGGGCACCACAGGCCTTGTCCTGTCTTTAGTGATCTGGGCACCACAGGCCTTGTCCTGTCTTTAGTGATCTGGGCACCACAGGCCTTGTCCTGTCTTTAGTCATCTGGGCACCACAGGCCTTGTCCTGTCTTTAGTCATCTGGGCACCACAGGCCTTGTCCTGTCTTTAGTGATCTGGTCGCCACAGGCCTTGCCTTGTCTTTAGTGATCTGGGCACCACAGGCCTTGTCCTGTCTTTAGTGATCTGGTCGCCACAGGCCTTGCCTTGTCTTTAGTGATCTGGTCGCCACAGGCCTTGCCTTGTCTTTAGTGATCTGGGCACCACAGGCCTTGTCCTGTCTTTAGTGATCTGGTCGCCACAGGCCTTGCCTTGTCTTTAGTGATCTGGGCTTCCTGGTGCTCCTGTGGGTGATCCACTGCTGTGACGGAGTCATTTGTCTTGCTGCCTTCTACAATATACACCCTCCCACTCACACAACACACTCCAAGCTGGCCAGTGAAAGAGCATTTGGCTTATTTACTCACTGTCAGTGCAACCTTTTCTGGAATGAAATGAAGCAAATGGGAGTTTGGGTGTTCAGGGCTGTACTGTCTTGCTGGCTGACAGAGCGCCTGCACATCTAGCTTTACACAAGCCCTGCTGCAGATTTTATTTTGACATCTTTCTACAGACCCTTGAAGGCAAGGCTGAATGTGAAGTCCTGTAGTCCTTCATGTGTGTATGAGGGGGAGGCAAGACAGGCAGGCAGGTGAAGGGTGGAGAAGTTCAATTAAACATATCCTTCTAAAGGTACTTGCTCAGAAGCTAGGAGGTTCCACACCCTGTATTAATTGTTCTGCCATTTTGAAACATTACTTCCCCACACTGATATAACCTCTTCTCCAGTTATTACAGAGATGCCATCGGCTGAAATGCAATCATTAAATAATTATTCCTTCACACCTTTCTAAATTATCACTACTCAAAGAGAGGAGAGAGAAGAAAGCCTACAGAGACTAAAGTAACTGGTGCAGCAGAGCAAACCCACCACCCAGATGCCTCTTTAACTCTGCCAAGTCAATTGCTCTCACTAGGCAGATGATATTTACCCTACAGCCATGATTCTAGATCATTACTTACCAACCATTGTGCCTCATATTTGCCTAGTAAAACCAAAAACCTGTATATAATAAGAGAGAAAAGCTTTTGTGACAAACATTGAGGAAAATTGAAGCAAATATACGGTATCATAAACTCTGAAGTGCTATAATTACAAAGAGAGGATGCTATGCGATGCCAGGATTATCCTTCAGAGGGGCCATAGGCGCTGCATGCAGGTCTGTAGAGACACAGATAACACCGCAGAGCAGTGTGGGAGGAGTCTGTCCCCTGAAGCCACCACTGGTCTAGGCCAGGCTAGCTAGCCCCCCATTGGAATTGTTTAATTGAAGTCCCTGTTTGGACCCTTAGTGACCCCTGTGTTTTCTGGAAGGTCTTTGATGTCTGCTATTGAAGCGCCTGCAGGGTGTGTGTGGGGGGTACCTGTATGTGTGCTTGCGTGGGGGATGTTTGTAGATTACTGAAGCCTGGTGTGTAGCCAACAGCCCCCAGTCACTAAGACTCTGAGACCCTGGAACGTAACACGACTGTAAGGACGAGCGAGAGGCAGATATGTCACGTTTGATCGCGAGGTTGTGTCTTTTAAGCGGAGGCGTGCTGGGGACTTCACCGTGGTGAGAGGGCTGGTAGGGCAGTATGACGCCGGGTCTGACTCAGGGGCTTCTAAAGCCCACTGGAACGGCGGGTGGGGCGACATCTAAATCCCCCTTTCATGCCTCTCAGCGCTGGTGCCTTGGACAGCCCCCCTCCCACCGGACGCTCTGATGGATGTGGAGGGGTGACTGTGTCCCCAGCCGAGCACCGTACCCTGACCTAGACAGATAAAGAGAGAAGACAGAAGAGCAGCCAAGGATGTGTGACACTGAGGGCAATACTTCAACCTCCCAGGATTAGATATGCCTGTTTTTCTACTGCAATGAAGAAATAGAACAGTGGAAGAGAGAGACAGATTTTCTGAGAGGGATAAAAATATATCTGAGTTTCCGGTACAATTTAAGGTCTGCGGTAAACCGAGCACTTTGCCATTTAAAAAGACATAGCGTTTAAGTTGAGCCTCATTAAGCCTTCAGATAGAGATGTAGGGCTTGTAGCCTGTAACACTTACAGGTCTTCAAAGGTGCCAATCATAATGTAGTGTCTTTTGATGGCATGCCATACATTATGTATTATTATTTTTACCTTTATTTGACTAGGCAAGTCAGTTAAGAACATTATTTACAATAACGGCCTAGGAATAGTGGGTTAACTGCCTTGTTCAGGGGCAGAACAACAGATTTTTACCTTGTCAGCTCGGGGATTCGATCTTTTAACCTTTCGGTTACTGGTCCAACGCTCTAATTATATCACACTTTAACTTCTAACTGCATTCAGGGGCTTTTAACTCCCGTCCTTTGATATATTCCTAGAATCAGGATGAGAGGTGTAAAGTAGCATGGCCATCATGTGAAGCTACAGTCTCTGTATTCTGTATAAATCAATAATCAGCCCTTCTCAGAGCTGGACAGATATACTCAGAATAGTCAATAGGGATTGTCAATGTCTATTTGGATAAAAGCCCCCATGACTTCTTAGAGACTGAGCCTTACACAACCATTGGCACAGTTGACAGCATGTTGAATCTTTAATACTCTCCCTCAGCTCTGCTGGGATTGCATTCCATTCCATCTCCAAACAATCCACATTGTGAATTCCTCTGAAGGCGTCAGGGACAGCTTTCTTCACAGAGTAATGCCACTAAAGCAGGTGGGCTGCAGGTCTGCAGGAGAACAGACCCATGTGTTGTACTTCTACTTTTCTATTAGGAACAACAACCTGGAAATATGTTTTTCCTGTGAATGGGAGGTGAGGCGCTTCTCAAGCTGCAGGACGTTAGACACCATCCTGGTTCTCCTGAAAGACATCAAGCAATTACCTCATGGACAGCAGACACCTCGCTAGCTCCCAGCCTCTTGCTGACAGCTCATACGCAAATCATGCTGCCCCAAAACCACATCATTTGTTCCGGCGGTATATACGATAAATGATTAACTGTACATAGAAAAAATTTGAATTTGAATTATCTTTACTTCCCCTTTGTCTGTCAGGCAGTTGTGGGGCATGACAACAAACACACTGCAGAAAAAGACCAAAAGGTCTAATGAGAGTTGTATTCTTACATTTTTTTAAATATATATCCTATTCACCATGGTAATACTACTCTCTGACAAAATTTGTAAATATGATTTAATTACAATCCTAAATAATTATAGTGGGTGTTGTAAGAAATTAACCTTTAGAAATAAAGCTAGTTAGCTTATGAGCAGTAGAGCTGTAAAGTGAGAATTATTCAAAACAGCTTTAGTTGTGGTAAATAAGCCTACAAGTCAATATTTGGAGGATGAATTATGATAATTGATTTGAAATATGTCATCCACTGAAATACTCAGAAAGTATTCAGACCTTGACTTTTCCATTTGTTACATTACAGCCTTATTCTAATATTGATTAAATAAATAAAAATCCTCAGCAATCTACACACAATACTCCATAATGACAAAGCGAAAACAGGTTTTAGAAATGTAAAGAACAGAAATAGCTTATTTACATAAGTATTCAGGCCCTTTGCTATGAGACTCGAAATTGAGCTCAGGTGCATCCTGTTTCCATTGATCATCCTTGAGATGTTTCTATAACTGGATTGGAGTCCAACTGTGGTCAATTCAATTGATTGGACATTATTTGGAAAGTCACACACCTGTCTATATAAGATTCCACAGTTGACAGTGCATGTCAGAGAAAAACCAAGCCATGATGTTGAAGGAATTGTCCGTAGAGCTCTGAGACAGGATTGTGTCAAGGCACAGATCTGGGGAAGGGTACCAAAAAATGTCTGCCGCATTGAAGGTCCCCAAGAACACAGTGGCCTACATCATTCTTAAATGGAAGAAGTTTGGAACCATCAATTTTAGACTGCTGCTGTAACGTAACAAAGTGTGGGAAAAGTCAAGGGGTCTTAATACTTCCCGAAGGCACTGTTTGTGTGTGTGTTTTCTTGTTAGTGTTGATGGCTGTACTACAGAGACATTTACCTGTCAGAGAGCAGGGCCTGAAAGGACAGAACAGCTAGTCTAACTGACAACTCAATGAGACCTCTGTCACCAGGTTCTCTCCTCTGACAACACTTATTGATCTGGCTGTAATTGATTATGGCTTGAGATGGCTTGAGATGGACTATGGGCTAAGGAGAAATAGAGTGATGAGGATGAAGTATGGGTCGTTAGGTTTGAATGGAGAGGAGCGGGGGAGGAGAAGGGGAGAGTGGGTGGGTGAAGGCAATTTTGAATGAACAGAGCTGGAGAGGAGGAGATGTGAAAGGTTGAAAGATGAGGGCAGGGTAAAAAAGAAAGAAAGTGATGGCTCACTGCAGATAAGAACAAGACAGAGATAGAAAAGCCTTTTCAAACACTGTGTTGACATAAAGACAACAACACTGTCAGGGAGTCAACATCCCATCCTAGCATTCTGAACCTGTTCGCTTTAATTCAGGACAGCCCATACCACTAACCATGTCAAAGGACACTAATCAGTGTAATTGCCTTCCTGATTGGCTATTTTGAACCCTGCCGACCCGCTGATGTCATCATAAATGGGAATGGAGCTCCAGTGCCGGCGTCATCAGTCATCGACCCCCCCCCCCACCTTCAGGGCTTTGGCCCTTTGATTACAGAGGGTTGTTGTATGTAGAAGCCAGAGCCCAGTGATGATGGAGCTCAGACGGTGTGACCATGCCAGGCCCAGCTGATCAATATGCTGCTTTGGTCCTGGCTGTGTTTATTGGCAGCCGCCGGTCAGTTGGATTTGCCCAGCCGTGTGTGTGTGTGTTGTGTGCTCTAAATTCCCTCCCATTAACCAGGCCTCTACTGGCTGGATTAGAAAAGGCCTGTCAAAGCACCCTGGCCTGTTTATTGCTAATATTGATTGGCAATTTGGCTGATTTGCTTTTAAGTGGCTCTGCTATTTTCTGTTTGTGTGAGTGCATAGTGTGTGTGTTTGTTTATCTGTGTTGAATAAGCATCTGTTTTTTAGAGAGGAGGGGAGAAAAGCTGAGGGTCAGTGGGTATGAACTGTATGTTGACTGTCTCCCCTGGGGAATGGATAAGTGCTCTAGGGCATTGGCCACTTTGCTCATTAGTCTAATGCTCCATTCCTCTCATGGAAGTAAATAGGCTGAGGCAGAGCCTAGACATGAAGAACTACTGCTGAAGGCCCACTGGCTCTATACAGCTCCCTTTTTCTGCCCATGATCAAATCTACTATTATTTACATAGTAATATGAGTACAAATAATTATCTTTACAGATAGAATATAAATCACTGCTACCTTACATTACTTCAGCCTTTTGTAAACGCCAAAACACTTCAAACTTATTTTTCACTGTTGACTTGAAGAAAACGGAAAAATTGGGTGTATTTTTTGTGATGTATTTTTTATGTAACTACCCCCTGGCTGAACCCAGGGCAGTGGATGTTAATCCTCGTGCTGGTGGAGTCAGGGGTCCATGAAATAAGGGATGGAGGAGAGAAGTAGTGTACTGGAGTCAGTGGAATGTTCTCATCATGTTGATCTCTCATGTAACCCCTTCTTTGTGCGCCTCCCTTTTGTTTCGAGCTGTGCTCTGTCATTTCAAGTGGAGGTTCAGTCACTCGTAGCTCTTTCTGAAGTCCTGGCCTTCTGTGTCGAAGCACCACCATCTTCCTCTCGACCTCTGGAGCTCTTTTCTGCTGGAGGGGCAGAAAGACAGTCACAGCATATTTTGGGTTGTGGTGAATGGCAGAAAGAGGACCTCTCACCTCCGGGGCGACGGTAGTGGATGAGCGCAGTCACTGGGGCGCGGTGTAAGTGTCGACCCTCTGTCATGTAGAATGTGTGTGGGGCTGACACACTGACTAAATGCTAAGCGGGCCGGGCAGGCGTGTGGAGGGAGAGATAGAGGGAGAAGTGGGAGGAAGAGAGAGAGCCAAAGAAAGAGTCTGACCTGATCTCTGACAGCAGTGGGGTGATTATGTCTTTAAAGCCGGGTGTCTCCCTATATGTCCTCCTCATGTGTCATTATGTCAAGGACCTCATGTCCTGTGTTAGGGGGAGCGGGGGGAGGGAGATGAGGGAGAAGGGGAGGAATAGAGATAAGCCCAGACACACAGGGAGTCTTCCCACTGTAGCCGATGTGTGTTAGTCTAGCTACACTTGTTGATGTAGCCATGATGTATACAGTTGAAGTCGGAGGTTTACATGCACTTAGGTTGGTGTCATGAAAACTCGTTTTTCAACCACTCCACAAATATCTTGTTAACAAACTATAGTTTTGGCAAGTCGGTTCGGACATATACTTTGTGCATGACACAAGTCATTTTTCCAACAATTGTTTACAGACAGATTATTTCACTTATAATGCACTGTATCACAATTCCAGTGGGTCAGAAGTTTACATACACTAAGTTGACTGTGCCTTTAAAAAGATTGGAAAATTCCAGAAAGTATGTAATGGCTTTAGAAGCTTCTGATAGGCTAAATGACATAATTTGAATCAATTGGAGGTGTACCTGTAGATGTATTTCAAGGCCTACCTTCAAACTCAGTGCCTCTTTGCTTGACATCATGGGAAAATCAAAATAAATCAGCCAAGTCTGGTTCAACCTTGGGAGCAATTTCTAAATGTCTGAAGGTACCACATTCATCTGTACAAACAATAGTACGCAAGTATAAACACCATGGGACCACGCAGCCATCATACCTCTCAGGAAGGAGATGTGTTCGGTCTCCTAGAGATTAGAGATTGGTGCGAAAAGTGGAAATCAATCCCAGATTAACAGCAAAGGACCTTGTGAATATGCTGGAGGAAACAAGTACAAAAGTATCTATATCCACAGTAAACGAGTCCTATATCGACATAACCTGAAAGACCACTCTGCCAGGAAGAAACCACTGCTCCAAAACCGCCATAAAAATGCCCGACTACGGTTGGCAACAAAGATTGTACTTTTTGGAGAAATGTCCTCTGGTCTGATGAAACCAAAATATAACTGTTTGGCCATAATGACCATTGTTATGTTTCGAGGAAAAAGGGGGAGGCTTGCAAACCGAAAAACACCATCCCAACCGTGAAGCACGGGGGTGGCAGCATCATGTTGTGGGGGTGCTTTGCTGCAGGAGGGACTGGTGCACTTCACAAAATAGACGGCATCATGAGGTAGGAAACATCTCAAGACATCAGTCAGGAAGTTAAAGCTTGGTCGCAAATGGGTCTTCCAAATGGACAATGACCCCAAGCATACCTCCAAAGTTGTGGCAAAATGGCTTAAGGACAACAAAATCAAGGTATTTGAGTGGCCATCTCAAAGCACTGACCTCAATCCTATAGAAAATGTGTGGGCAGAACTGAAAAAGCATGTGCGAGCAAGGAGTCCTACAAACCTGCCTCAGTTACACCAGATCTGTCAGGAGGAATGGGTCAAAATTCACCCAACTTATTGTGGGAAGCTTGTGGAAGGTTCCCAAACCATTTGACCCAAGCGAAACAATTTAAAGGCAACGCTACCAAATACTAATTGAGTGCACTAATTGACCCACTGGGAATGTGATGAAAGAAATAAAAGCTAAAGCTAAGCTTTAGCTAAGCTAAAATAAAGTGGAGATCCTAACTGACCTAAGACAGGAAACTTTTACTTGGTAATTGCGCCCCCTTGTTAAATCATGAATTTACTGTGGTTAATCACATTTTTTGGAAAGCTGAGTTCAATTTCACTAGCCACATCCAGGCCTGATTACTGCCAGACCTGTTGAATCAATAAATCACTTAAATAGAATCTGTCTGACAAAGTGAAGTAGGCCAAAAGATCTCAAAAAGCAACACATCATGCCGCGATCCAAAGAAATTCAGGAACAGATGAGAAACAAAGTAATTGACATCTATCAGTCTGGAAAAGGTTACAAAGCCATTTCTAAAGCTTTGGGACTCCAGCGAACCACGGTGAGAGACATTATCCACAAATGGAGAAAATCTGGAACAGTGGTGAACCTTCCCAGGATTGGCCGGCCTACCAAAATTACCCCAAGAGCGCAGCGACAACTCATCCAAGAGGTCACAAAAGAACCCACAACAACATCTAAATAACTGCAGGCCTCACTTGCCTCAGTTAAGGTCAGTGTTCATGACTCAACCATAAGTAAGAGACTGGGCAAAAATGGCATACATGACAGAGTTCCAAGGCGAAAACAATTGCTGACCAAAAAAAACATAAAGGCTCGTCTCACTTTTGGCAAAAAACATCTTGATGATCCCCAAGACTTTTGGGGAAATATTCTGTGGACTGACGAGACAAAAGTTGAACTCTTTGGAAGGTGTACGTCACGTTACATCTGGCGTAAAAGTAACAAAGCATTTCAGAAAAAACCATCATACCAACAGTCAAATATGGTGGTGGCAGTGTGATGGTCTGGGGCTGCTTTGCTGCTTCAGGACCTGGACGACGACTTTCTGTGATTGATGGAACCATGAATTCTGCTCTCTACCAAAGAAATCCTGAAGGAGAATGTCCGGCCATCAGTTTATGACCTCAAGCTGAAGCCCACTTGGGTTCTGCAGCAGGACAATGATCCAAAACACACCAGCAAGTCCACCTCTGAATGACTTTTTTTTTTAAATTAAGGTTTTGGAGTGGCCTAGTCAAAGTCCGGACTTGAATCCGATTGAGATGCTGTGGCATGACCTTAAAAAGGCAGGTCCTGCTTGAAAACCCTCCAATGTGGCTGAATTAAAACAATTCTGCAAAGAAGAGTGGGCCAAAATTCCTCCACAGCGATGTGAAAGACTCATTGCCAGTTATCGCAAGCGCTTGATTGCAGTTGTTGCTGCTGAGGGTGGCACACCCAGTTATTAGGTTTAGGGGGCAATTACTTTTTCACATAGGGCCATGAAGGTTCGGATAGCTTTTTTCCCTTAATAAATAAAATCATCACTTAAAAACTGCATTTTGTGTTTACTTGGGTTATCTTTGTGTAATATTTAAATTTGTTTGATGATCTGAAACATTTAAATATGACAAATGTTCAAAAGAATAAGAAATCCGGAAGTGGGCAAATACTTTTTCACAGCACTGTATGTTTCACCTACAACAAGGATGGAATCCTGTAGAAGAGGGTTAAAAATGTGCTCTTCACATGTTCTTGAATCCTGTAGAAGAGGGTTAAAAATGTGCTCTTCACATGTTCTTGAATCCTGTAGAAGAGGGTTAAAAATGTGCTCTTCACATGTTCTTGAATCCTGTAGAAGAGGGTTAAAAATGTGCTCTTCACATGTTCTTGAATCCTGTAGAAGAGGGTTAAAAAATGTGCTCTTCACATGTTCTTGAATCCTGTAGAAGAGGGTTAAAAAATGTGCTCTTCACATGTTCTTGAATCCTGTAGAAGAGGGTTAAAAATGTGCTCTTCACATGTTCTTGAATCCTGTAGAAGAGGGTTAAAAATGTGCTCTTCACATGTTCTTGAATCCTGTAGAAGAGGGTTAAAAATGTGCTCTTCACATGTTCTTGAATCCTGTAGAAGAGGGTTAAAAATGTGCTCTTCACATGTTCTTGAATCCTGTAGAAGAGGGTTAAAAATGTGCTCTTCACATGTTCTTGAATCCTGTAGAAGAGGGTTAAAAATGTGCTCTTCACATGTTCTTGAATCCTGTAGAAGAGGGTTAAAAATGTGCTCTTCACATGTTCTTGAATCCTGTAGAAGAGGGTTAAAAATGTGCTCTTCACATGTTCTTGAATCCTGTAGAAGAGGGTTAAAAATGTGCTCTTCACATGTTCTTGAATCCTGTAGAAGAGGGTTAAAAATGTGCTCTTCACATGTTCTTGAATCCTGTAGAAGAGGGTTAAAAATGTGCTCTTCACATGTTCTTGAATCCTGTAGAAGAGGGTTAAAAAATGTGCTCTTCACATGTTCTTGAATCCTGTAGAAGAGGGTTAAAAATGTGCTCTTCACATGTTCTTGAATCCTGTAGAAGAGGGTTAAAAATGTGCTCTTCACATGTTCTTGAATCCTGTAGAAGAGGGTTAAAAATGTGCTCTTCACATGTTCTTGAATCCTGTAGAAGAGGGTTAAAAATGTGCTCTTCACATGTTCTTGAATCCTGTAGAAGAGGGTTAAAAATGTGCTCTTCACATGTTCTTGAATCCTGTAGAAGAGGGTTAAAAAATGTGCTCTTCACATGTTCTTGAATCCTGTAGAAGAGGGTTAAAATGTGCTCTTCACATGTTCTTGAATCCTGTAGAAGAGGGTTAAAAATGTGCTCTTCACATGTTCTTGAATCCTGTAGAAGAGGGTTAAAATGTGCTCTTCACATGTTCTTGAATCCTGTAGAAGAGGGTTAAAAATGTGCTCTTCACATGTTCTTGAATCCTGTAGAAGAGGGTTAAAAATGTGCTCTTCACATGTTCTTGAATCCTGTAGAAGAGGGTTAAAAATGTGCTCTTCACATGTTCTTGAATGCTGTGGAAATGTCTCATTGAAAAATGTGTCCCCATTGTAAGCAACATGTATGACTCATGGGTAAAGCTGGGACGATAAACCACATATTATGGACACGGACCATACCAATCACTTATCACAGGCATTTTGCTGATATTGTTCGTTACGATAAGTAGCCTACACTAGAGAAATGTGAAGTTTGAAATTAATAACATTTGCTAATATGGGTGACTGTTAATGGGACAATTGATGGCTACAACCATCAAACTAGTAGTAGTTTAAAGGATATTTAAACAATTGTGGTGCACATTGTTATAAACTTGTCATTCTATATATCATTATCGCATCAATTCAGGCAATTTATCACGATACGGATTTTTGTCCATATCGCCCAGCTCTAATCATGGAGTATATCATTTATTCTCTGCTTTTAATTAATCACAGGTATAGCCAATTATTGTGCTTTCTTCAAACTAAAAATACCATGAGGAGGTAGGATGTCCCCTTCAACATATTGAACAAGGACACTTCAGTTATTATTTTTTTAAGTACATTGATGAGCAATATGTAAATATGTATTGTCTTTCACTGTTTCAGTTCTTCATATTTCACCACCTACTACATTCTGTGGCCCTTAACTCCCATTTGACAACTCCGCAGCCGCTATGGAGTTCCTGGGAATTGTTCCAAGATTCTGATTGGCTGAGCTAAAGAGTGACACAGGTGCCACTCATTATGCAAGCAATCACCCTGCTGTCATATATGGGTGTATGAGGAGACACTTTCAGGACAAGCTTTCCTTTGAGATGAGCCACCATTGTTTTGGCTGCCAATTTTATGGTTTCAACTCACACTCCAGTTTGACAAGACAATGATTATTCATTCTTAAGCCTCCAAATATGCAAAGGCTTTCTGCCTGTTTGTCATGATATCAATGAGCTACAATAATGTAGACAGGTAATTGCTTCATTTCACCTTAGTCATCATCAATACTGTTTTAGATTCATTGGCATTTGAAATCATACTCTTAAAAAATTGGCCTTGCAGTATCTGGTTCAATATTGAAATAACTTCTGGCTCCATTACTGTTGATATGGTTGTGCTTTGTCAGAGAGGAAGAGGCAAAGCTAGAGGGATAACTGTGCCCAAAATCTGTCTTCTCCAGCAGGTGGTGTTTTTTTTAGCTGTTTTGACTCACCAAGCGAGGAGTTTTTATATGGAGGTCAATGAGAGTGTCGAATAAAAAAATCTATGGCTTATTTGCTACGTGTGGCTTATTTGATAAAGTATCAGTTTTGTAATGCTTAGGTTGTAGAGAATGTAATGATATTACTAGGGCCGGGACATGAATGCAACACTTTATATTGGAGTTGTCCTGTTGTACACATGCATATCTGACGTCTCATTGGCTAGAAAGGTCACACCGGGTTGCCTTCTCGAACTTCAGATGTAGGAGAAAGCAGCATTGAGCCCTATTCTTCTCTTTGTTTCAGTCTACTATAGGTAAGGGTATTACTAACATCATTGGATTGCACAGATTTAACTTGATTAACTGGGAGAAAAGGGCTTCCATTGATAGAGCTGCATGGAGAATCTGTAATCCCTCTGCCAGGCAACTAACCGACTGTTTGGAAATCATGGCACTAATCACTCCACTGCATCTGGTATCTTGTAAGTGCATGGTGCACACTCTGAAATCATCTTTGGACAGTTGCTATGTGAAATCAGTGTGCCCTCTTGTCCTTCATACGGGCCTTGGCCCTGATCCTTGCCTGGAGTGGAAATAAGGATAGATTGGAAGCCAAGGTCACCCCCATTTCTATTGGCTTTAATATGCAGTTCACACATCCTTTACTTGCCTCTCTACATTTGTTGCAGTAGATGGTCACAGTGGGTATTCACTTTTAAAAAATGTAGCCTTTTAGTAACCCGAGATGAAATTTCTATGCAGTTAGCATTGTGTATATTGATGTCAAATTCCTCTAGTTTTATATGATTTTTTCATAGCTTTTAAGGATGAGATCTAGGTCTACAGTAAAATGTGTGAAGCACAAAGACTCATTCTAATGGATACTGTGCACTTATTGAAATGCCCTGTGCTGTCTATCATAAAACAAGTTAAAAACCATCCACTCTCTGGGGACAATATAGTGTGTGTTCATGAGCTCATGTTGATGTGTTTACGGGTGTGCACGGGTGTGTATGTGTGCTCTTGCATAGTGTGTGAGTGTGTGTGTTTGTGTGCGTCCTGTCCAGTGCTTCTAAAAGCAGATCAAACGCTTTCACAGAGCACGCTCCTAATTGAGTGCTGGGCAGCAGTGTGGGACGCACAGGGTTAGGTGTGTGTGTCTGCGTGTGTCTGCGTGTGTATCTGCGTGTGTCTGTGTGTGTGTCTGCGTGTGTGTCTGCGTGTGTGTCATTGGATCTCTGGGCAGAAAGCTCATCTGTCCTCAAATGTCAGCTTTCTTCTCTGGATCCGCTCCTCACCACAAATGTAAGCCAGAGCCCTTCCCCTTCATTCTTGAGGGGGGTTGTTATGAGTGTGTGAAAGGGAGAGTAGGTCTGTTTGATCTGACAAGCCTGAATTTAATTGACCTGGTTGGGGCTAGAGAGGGCAGAGAGAGAGAGAGAGAGAGATGGATTCCATCTTTATCCCCCTATTCATCATTTGTGTTGTGAATAAAGTGAAGTACAAAGCCAGGTTGGAAGATGCATACCTTGGGAGAGAATTGGCATCTGCTGCTCAGGGCCACAGGGGGACAGTGTCTGGGCCAGCAAGTAGCACAGGACAGGAGAGCACAGATGGAGACTGGACCTTCGAGGCAGCTAGCAGCACTCTCTGTAGACCTATGGGTACACCTCTCAGTTAACTGTGGGTTCAGGCTAAGGGCATACAGTACAAGGGAATGTGTCAAGTGGTCATGACTTGTGTTCAGTTCAGAATGTGCAAATCCCAGTTGACATAAGGACCTTAAAGTCACCCTTACTTGCATGTGGGACTTGTCTCTCTCTGGTCTGGTATTAAATAGCACCCTCAGGGCAGAGTCCCCACTACCACAACATGGAGTACATCGTTAATAAGATGTTTGCAGGACCGAGATTGAGAAACCCTGATTTAGGGAACTATATAAACTCAGCAAAAAAAGAAACGTCCCTTTTTCAGGACACTGTCTTTCAAAGATAATTCTTAAAAATCCAAATAACTTCACAGATCTTCATTGTAAAGGGTTTGAACACGCATAAGCAATTAATGAACATGCACCTGTGGAACGGTCGTTAAGACCCTAACAGCTTACAGACAGTAGTCAATTAAGGTCACAGTTATGAAAACTTAGCACACCAGCGAGGCCTTTCTACTGACTCTGGAAAAACACCAAAAGAAAGATGCCCAGGGTCCCTGCTCATCTGCGTGAACGTGCCTTAGAGATGCTGCACGGAGGCATGAGGGCTGCAGAGCAATAAATTGCAATGTCCGTACTGTGAGATGCCTAAGACAGCGCTACAGGGAAACAAGATGGACAGCTGATCGTCCTCGCAGTGGCAGACAACGTGTAACAACACCTGCACAGGATGGGTACATTCGAACATCACACCTGCGGGACAGGTTCAGGATGGCAACAACAACTGCCAGAGTTACACCAGGAACGCACAGTCCCTCCATCAGTGCTCAGACTGTCCGCAATAGGCTGAGAGAGACTGGACTGAGGGTTTGTAGGCCTGTTGTAAGGTAGGCATCACTGGCAACAACGTCGCCTATGGGCACAAACCCACCGTCACTGGACCAGACAGGACTGGCAAAGAGTGCTCTTCACTGACAAGTCGCGGTTTTGTCTCACCAGGGGTGATGGTCGGATTCACGTTTATCGTTGAAGGAATGAGCGTTATACCGAGGCCTGTACTCTGGAGCGGGATCGATTTGGAGGTGGGGGTCTGTCATGGTCTGGGGCGTGGTGTGTCACAGCATCATCGGAATGAGCTTGTTGTCATTGCAGGCAATCTCAATGCTGTGCGTTACAGGGAAGACATCCTCCTCCCTCATTTGGTACCCTTCCTGCAGGCTCATCCTGACATGACCTTCCAGCATGACAATGCCACCAGCCATACTGCTCGTTTAATGCGTGATTTCCTGCAAGACAGGAATGTCAGTGTTCTGCCATGGCCAGCGATGAGCCCGGAGCTCAATCCCATTGAGCACATCTGGGACCTGTTGGATCGGAGGGTGAGGGCTAGGGCCATTCCCCCCAGAAATGTCCGGGAACTTGCAGGTGCCTTGGTGGAAGAGTGGGGTAACATCTCACAGTCAGATCTGGCAAATTTGGTGCAGTCCATGAGGAGGAGATGCACTGCAGTACTTAATGCAGCTGGTGGCCACACCAGATACTGACTGTTACTTTGATTTTGACCCCCCCCACCCCACATCCCCTTTGTTCAGGGACACATTATTCCATTTCTGTTAGTCACATGTCTGTGGAACATGTTCAGTTCATGTCTCAGGTGTTGAATCTTGATATGTTCATACAAATATTTACACGTTAAGTTTGCTGAAAATAAACGCAGTTGACAGTGAGGGGTAATAGTTATATACAGGGAGTACCAGTACCACATCAATGTGCAGGGGTAATAGTTATATACAGGGAGTACCAGTACCACATCAATGTGCAGGGGTAATAGTTATATACAGGGAGTACCAGTACCACATTAATGTGCAGGGGTAATAGTTATATACAGGGTGTACCAGTACCACATCAATGTGCAGGGGTAATAGTTATATACAGGGAGTACCAGTACCACATCAATGTGCAGGGGTAATAGTTATATACAGGGAGTACCAGTACCACATCAATGTGCAGGGGTAATAGTTATATACAGGGAGTACCAGTACCACATCAATGTGCAGGGGTAATAGTTATATACAGGGAGTACCAGTACCACATCAATGTGCAGGGGTAATAGTTATATACAGGGAGTACCAGTACCACATCAATGTGCAGAGGTAATAGTTATATACAGGGTGTACCAGTACCACATCAATGTGCAGGGGTAATAGTTATATACAGGGAGTACCAGTACCACATCAATGTGCAGGGGTAATAGTTATATACAGGGAGTACCAGTACCACATCAATGTGCAGGGGTAATAGTTATATACAGGAGTACCAGTACCACATCAATGTGCAGGGGTAATAGTTATATACAGGAGTACCGGTACCACATCAATGTGCAGAGGTAATAGTTATATACAGGGAGTACCGGTACCACATCAATGTGCAGGGGTAATAGTTATATACAGGGAGTACCGGTACCACATCAATGTGCAGGGGTAATAGTTATATACAGGGAGTACCGGTACCACATCAATGTGCAGGGGTAATAGTTATATACAGGGAGTACCAGTACCACATCAATGTGCAGGGGTAATAGTTATATACAGGGAGTACCAGTACCACATCAATGTGCAGGGGTAATAGTTATATACAGGGAGTACCGGTACCACATCAATGTGCAGGGGTAATAGTTATATACAGGGAGTACCGGACCACATCAATGTGCAGGGGTAATAGTTATATACAGGGTGTAACGGGATTCTTCCTGGGAAGGAGAGGAGAACCAAAATGCAGCGTGGTTATTATTTGTATATATAGTCTATTGTGTGTGTGTATATGGTTTGTATATATAGTCTATTGTGTGTGTGTATATGGTTTGTATATATAGTCTATTGTGTGTGTGTATATGGTTTGTATATATAGTCTATTGTGTGTGTGTATATGGTTTGTATATATAGTCTATTGTGTGTGTGTATATGGTTTGTATATATAGTCTATTGTGTGTGTGTATATGGATTGTATATATAGTCTATTGTGTGTGTGTATATGATTTGTATGTATAGTCTATTGTGTGTGTGTGTATATGGTTTGTATATATAGTCTATTGTGTGTGTGTGTATATGGTTTGTATATATAGTCTATTGTGTGTGTGTATATGGTTTGTATATATAGTCTATTGTGTGTGTGTATATGATTTGTATATATAGTCTATTGTGTGTGTGTATATGGATTGTATATATAGTCTATTGTGTGTGTGTATATGATTTGTATGTATAGTCTATTGTGTGTGTGTGTATATGGTTTGTACATATAGTGCAGTGAGTATGCGTATATGGTTTGTATATATAGTCTAGTGAGTGGGTGTATATATATAGTCTAGTGAGTGGGTATATGATTTGTATGTATAGTCTATTGTGTGTGTGTATATGATTTGTATGTATAGTCTATTGTGTGTGTGTATATGATTTGTATATATAGTCTATTGTGTGTGTGTCACACCCTGACCATAGTTTGCTTTGTATGTTTCTATGTTTTGGTTGGTCAGGGTGTGATCTGAGTGGACATTCTATGTTGGTTGTCTTGTTTGTCTATTTCTATGTCTGGCCTGATATGGTTCTCAATCAGAGGCAGGTGTTCGTCATTGTCTCTGATTGGGAACCATATTTAGGTAGCCTGGGTTTCACTGTGTTTGTGGGTGATTGTTCCTGTCTTTGTGTTTGCACCAGATAGGGCTGTTTTGAGTTCTCACATTTTATTGTTTTGTAGTTTATTCATGTATAGTTTTTCCTTTATTAAACAAACATGAATCATCATCAGGCAGCATTTTGGTCCGCCTCTCCTTCAACTAAAGAGAACCGTTACAGTGTGTGTGTATATGGTTTGTACATATAGTGTAGTGAGTATGCGTATATGGTTTGTATATATAGTCTAGTGAGTGGGTGTATATGGTTTATATATATATAGTTTAATGAGTGTGCGTATATGGTTTGTGTGTATGTATGTATGTATATATATATATGTCTAGTGAGTTTTTATTTATTATTTTATTTCACCTTTATTTAACCAGGTAGGCTAGTTGAACAAGTTCTCATTTGCAACTGCGACCTGGCCAAGATAAAGCATAGCAGTGTGAACAGACAACAACACAGAGTTACACATGGAGTAAACAATAAACAAGTCAATAATATAGTAGAAAAAAAATAATCTATATACATTGTGTGCAAAAGGCATGAGGAGGTAGGCAATAAATAGGCCATAGGAGTAAATGATTACAATTTAGCAGATAAACACTGGAGTGATAAATGATCAGATGAACATGTGCAGGTAGAGATACTGGTGTGCAAAAGAGCAGAAAAGTAAATAAAATAAAAACAGTATGGGGATGAGGTAGGTCAATTGGGTGGGCTATATACCGATGTACAGCTGCAGCGATCGGTTAGCTGCTCAGATAGCAGATGTTTAAAGTTGGTAAGGGAGATAAAAGTCTCCAACTTCAGAGATTTTTGCAATTTGTTCCAGAGTGTGCGTAGGGTCAGTTCAAGATCATTTGTTTCACAATCATCTCAATGCATACTGTATCAAAATGTGTTCTCCTTCACAAGTCCTGCTAGTGTGTCCCTCTGTCCCTGGTGTTACTGGGAAAGTAGGAGGGTAGGACAATGACGTGTTACTGTCGTGTTGGTGGGATGGCTCCTTCCCTCTCTCCACTATGCCTCCCTCCTTGGTACAGTGCCAAGCAGACTGTATAAGAGATGGGAGCAGGTTCCCGTTCTACACACTTTTACATTTTATTTTAATGGCATTGTGAGGGAGGCAGGGAGGGAGCAGTGCTGTGACTGTGAGTAGCGACAACGCAGGGTCGCTACTCACAGTCATAAGGGGGGGAAATGTGAAGGAGAGCCTTCACTATGGACTAAATGACTATTTTAAAATATATATAGCCTCATCTTCATGACCAAGGTTCTGGTCTAATGCTTCTAAAAATGTTAGGCCTAACCATATCATGGAGCTCTCAACTAGGTTTAAACTACACAGATTAGGTTGTTTTTCTGTTGGGGTCTCTTCCTGCTGCTTCACGACCCTGCTGTTGGTATGTGACGTGGAACTTGCATTTCCATCTCAAACCCTCAGGGAGCGAGTGTGGAAAAGGACACAGTCTAAACATTTATTTGTACATTTTTATCGTAGGTTCTTAGAAACGTCATTAGCCTACACGAGATAGATGTGATATTTTTCCATGCCATTTAAATGGAAGATAAATCTTCTTAACCATCTCTTTTGTTCCTTCTCTCTCTGTTTTTTAATCTTCCCATCAATCTTCCCATTGAGCTTCCCATTTATAATATCTGTCACTCTCTCTAACCTCTTTTAAGGCCAGGCACCGCACCACAGGCAAAAATTGTGATTTTGCTTCCATCTGTCAATTTTCAAATTTTGGGATATTTTGCAACTATAACTTCCATAGTTTCATAAAATGTACAAATAAGTAATGCATATAAATACTTTATTTGTATAATTTTATCTCAACTCCGTTAATTAACTACACCTAGCATAAATGTCGTTATTGATAGCATGTTTCATGTAGAGCTTCAACCGCTATTTTTAAAACTCTCCATGTTGAATCATGTATCATTCAAAAGCTTGTTTTCCAGAGCATATCGTTAGCTCGTCCATACATGGCTATATCTTTTGTTGACGTAGTGCTACGTGTGAAAGATTAGTAATTTCCTGACATCCGATTGGTTATTGGCACTCCCTTTCCGGCAACCCGATTGGTTAATGTATCACGTGCCACCCAGCACTTCCTTGCTTGAAAATATCTCCCGCAAAGAATGAGACGCAAATTAGTTGAGATGAAGATGACAACATGCAGCGGTCAACCAGACAGCAGCCGGCAACAGTGGCTTTTATTCCACAGGTCTCAAATAAACCAACTCATACATGATTGGATTTGCACTAAATGTCTAAACACTGGACTTAACATCACCATAGACTTCACCAACCAGATTCTGTAATTCTGTCATGATAGAATGTGCAGACTGTGAAGGTGATCGTGATGCGTTTAGGAGTGTACACTTCCTCCAGGCTGCAGGAGTGCTCCAGGGGAGATGTGGCTTTTGATATGATTGTGAGGATGGTTCCTCTAGCCCACGAACTTGGACTTGGTTATGCAGTTCTAAAGAAAAGAAGTCCTAGGAATTCCTTCCTTGCATCTCAGCTCATATCAGAGACATGAGAGGAGAATGACAGGTAAATAAAAAAGGCGAGTGGCCCATTATTGCCAGGTGACTTGCTGTGTGTAAATGTATATAGTGCACATAGTTAATAAAACAGAGTTAGGAAAACATAACTATACAATGAGACTGTCACATAGGCCTACAGTGTTGTAGGGCTGTAGCCTAATGTGATTAGTGAGAAATTAGCTTAATGTAAAGTAAATACACGCTGATATGATATTTAGCCCTGCAGTTATGTCTGAACTCTGTAATATGGTCATAATGCCCCAAAACTGTCTTTGAGGGCAAAAGCCGCATTGACTGAGCAGCCAGTATGGCAGTAGCCACGTTCAATGAGGGAGCCACTGCTATAACAAATGTGATGAACAAATTGTGATGAACAAATTGCGGATTGACAGCACTTTGGTTAACCTGGAGCAATCAGAGAGTGTGCCAAGCGTAGGCGCAGGTCCCATGACACAGTCAAGAAAGTAAAGTGTCACCAACAACAACTCAGAGGGCCTTACATATGGGGCAGGCATAGCTAAGTAATGTTCTGCACATTTAAACAGCCATACAAAATCCTTGTATGTGACAAATTGAGCAAAGTGATATGAGAATTTGCCCAACAGACTAAAGCACATGCTCTATTGCTTGGCTTTTCATAGCTGATCATTAGGAGTATCTCTACTGCTCCTGCTGTCTCTGGAGATTTGAAAACAGCACGTCTGGGACAGGTAGCACGTCCAGGCGAACAGGTCAGGGTTCCATAGCCGCAGGCAGAACAGTTGAAACTGGAGCAGCAGCATGGCCAGGTGGACTGGGGACAGCAAGGAGTCATCATGCCAGGTAGTCCTGGGGCATGGTCCTAGGGCTCAGTTCCTCCGAGAGAGAAAGAGAGAATTAGAGAGAGCATACTTAAATTCACACAGGACACCGGATAAGACAGGAGAAGTACTCCAGATATAAGAAACTGAACCTAGCCCCCTGACACAAACTACGGCAGCATAAATACTGGAGGTTGAGACAGGAGGGGTCAGGAGACACTGAGGCCCCATCTGATGATACCCCTGGACAGGGCCAAACAGGAAGGATATAACCCCACCCACTTTGCCAAAGCACAGCCCCCACACCACTAGAGGGATATCTTCAACCACCAACTTACCATCCTGAGACAAGGCCAAGTACAGCCCACAAAGATCTCCGCCACGGCACAACCAAAGGGGGGGTGCCAACCCAGACAGGAAGATCAGGTCAGTGACTCAACCCACTCAATTGATGCACCCCTCCTAGGGACGGCACGAAAGAGCACCAGTAAGCCAGTAACTGAGTCAGGTTTGTAGGCCTCCTTGCTCGCACACGCTTTTTCAGTTCTGCCATTTGCGACCAAGCTTTAACTTGCTGACTGATGTCTTGAGATGTTGCTTCAATATATCCACATAATTTCCCTCCCTCATGATGCCATCTATTTTGCAAAGTGCACCAGTCCCGCCTGCAGCAAAGCACCCCCACAACATGATGCTGCCACCCCCGTGCTTCACGGTTGGGATGGTGTTCTTCGGCTTGCAAGCCTCCCCCTTTTCCCTCCAAACAGAACAATGGTCATTATGGCCAAACAGTTCTATTTTTGTTTCATCAGACCGGAGGACATTTCTCCAAAAAGTACGATCTTTGTCCCCATGTGCAGTTGCAAACCCTAGTCTGACTTTTTTTATGGCAGTTTTCGAGCCGTGGCTTCTTCCTTGCTGAGCGGCCTTTCAGGTTATGTCGATATAGGACTTGTTTTACTGTGGATATAAATACTTTTGTACCAGTTTCCTCCAGCATTTTCACAAAGTCCTTTGCTGTTGTTATGGGATTGATTTGCACTTTTCACACCAAAGTACGTTCATCTCTAGGAGACAGAACGCGTCTCCTTCCTGAGCGGTATGACGGCTGCGTGGTCCCATGGTGTTTATACTTGCGTACTATTGTTTGTACAGATGAACGTGGTACCTTCAGGCATTTGGGAATTGGTCCCAAGGATGAACCAGACTTGTGGAGGTCTACAGTTTGTTTTCTGAGGTCTTGGCTGATTTCTTTTGATTTCCCCATGATGTTAAGCAAAGAGGCACTGAGTTTGAAGGTAGGCCTTGAAATACATCCACAGGTACACCGCCAATTGACTCAAATTATGTCAATTAGCCTATCAGAAGCTTCTAAAGCCATGACATCATTTTCTGGAATTTTCCAAGCTGCTTAAAGGCACAGTCAACTTAGTGTATGTAAACTTCTGACCCACTGGAAATGTGATACACTGGAAATGTGAAATAATCTGTCTGTCATCAATTGTTGGAAAAATGACATCATTTACAAAGTAGATGTCCTAACCGACTTGTCAAAACTATAGTTTGTTATCAATATATGTGTGGAGTGGTTGAAAAACGAGTTTTAATGACTCCAACCTAAGTGTATGTAAACTTCCGACTTCAACTGTAAATGGTCATATTTATGGAAAGTACATTTGAATTGCATTTTCTCAAATGACATGTTCCTGCTGCGCCAATTCATGTTTCTCCGTCTACAACGGTCGTACATTCCCATTATTCCACACACAGGTTCTTCGGTCTTGTAGTCAGACTTTTACAGAGGCTTTTTTAAATATCTTTCGTCGTTTTGATTTTAAATGTCATTTTATGTGTAAATATATGCAAAATATGCATCCGTCATACATGTGAATAGTGTTTTTTAAATAATTCCATGAAATGACACTATTATGATAAACTGATCTGTAAAAGTCTGACCAGTGATTGTCTTATCACAATAAAACAACAACAAAAAACATTCTGCCTTGAAGCAATGTGTTGAAAAACAGATACTCATAATATGCAAATTATCACACATTTAAGGACAGTTTGCCTCATTTGCATATTTTAATTTTAAAATAAATAAAACTTGTAATACAATAATATATTGTATTTATGTATACTTGCAACTGGTAAAGTTTCAGTCTGATGTCTGAAAAATAATCCCAATTAGCCTGTGGTGTCTGACCTTAAGTCTTCTCCTTCCACCAAGTTAATTCAAGTTACCATCCTTCCACATATGTTTCCCTGCCAACTTTTCTCATTCTGTTCATGGCTTGTCACCTCTCTTCCCCAACATCTCTTTTTTCTCTCGATCTGTCACTATCTCCTTCTCTTTTCTTATTTAGCACCAACTATGTTCCTCATCAGTGATTGTGAGTGGAGCCTGGTGGGAATAAGGCCTCCCTACTCTTGGCCAGTAGCACTGATTAAATGTGACTTCCCCAAACTCTGCAGGGCCTTGCAGAAGAGCCAAACCAACCACAATAAAGTAGGCCTCAACACTGTAGAATACACACCTTTAGCATTTAAGGTTGTAATCAAATGGAGATAGCCATATTCCCTACTGTACAGCGGATGCCTGTCCAGAAGCTTGCTCCAGTTCTGGTGAGGTAAAGGTATCCTTTACCATGATGTGCATCAGGACTTATGGGCTTTGTCAATGCCCAAACACTCAGTGCTTACTTTCCATCTAGACCTGTCTTACTGTAGTGGACATCAAGGGCTGTCTTACTGTAATGGACATCCAGGGCCGTGTTACTGTAATGGACATCCAGGGCTGTGTTACTGTAATGGACATTCAGGGCTGTGTTACTGTAATGGACATCCAGGGCTGTGTTAGGTAATGGACATCCAGGGCTGTGTTACTGTAATGGACATCCAGGGTTGTGTTACTGTAATGGACATCCAGGGTTGTGTTACTGTAATGGACATCCAGGGCTGTGTTACTGTAATGGACATCCAGGGCTGTGTTAGGTAATGGACATCCAGGGCTGTGTTACTGTAGTGGACATCCAGGGCTGTGTTACTGTAATGGACATACAGGGTTGTGTTAGGTAATGGACATCCAGGGCTGTGTTACTGTAGTGGACATCCAGGGCTGTCTTACTGTAATGGACATTCAGGGTTGTGTTACTGCATTGGACATCCAGGGCTGTGTTACTGTAATGGACATCCAGGGCTGTGTTACTGTAATGGACATCCAGGGCTGTGTTACTGTAATGGACATCCAGGGCTGTGTTACTGTAATGGACATCCAGGGCTGTGTTACTGTAATGGACATCCAGGGTTGTGTTACTGTAATGGACATTCAGGGTTGTGTTAGGTAATGGACATTCAGGGCTGTGTTACTGTAATGGACATCCAGGGCTGTGTTACTGTAATGGACATCCAGGGCTGTGTTACTGTAATGGACATCCAGGGTTGTGTTACTGTAATGGACATCCAGGGCTGTGTTACTGTAATGGACATCCAGGGCTGTGTTAGGTAATGGACATCCAGGGCTGTGTTACTGTAATGGACATCCAGGGCTGTGTTACTGTAATGGACATCCAGGGCTGTGTTACTGTAATGGACATCCAGGGTTGTGTTACTGTAATGGACATCCAGGGCTGTGTTAGGTAATGGACATCCAGGGCTGTGTTACTGTAGTGGACATCCAGGGCTGTCTTACTGTAATGGACATTCAGGGTTGTGTTACTGCATTGGACATCCAGGGCTCTATTACTGTAATGGACATCCAGGGTTGTGTTAGGTAATGGGCATTCATGGTTGTGTTACTGTAATGGACATCCAGGGCTGTGTTACTGTAATGGACATTCAGGGTTGTTACTGTAATGGACATCCAGGCTGTAATGACATCCAGGGTTGTGTTAGGTAATGGACATTCAGGGTTGTGTTACTGTAATGGACATCCAGGGCTGTGTTACTGTAGTGGACATTGGACAGGGCTGTCTTACTGTAATGGACATTCAGGGATGTATTACTGTAATGGACATCCAGGGTTGTGTTACTGTAATGGACATCCAGGGCTGTGTTACTGTAGTGGACATCCAGGGCTGTCTTACTGTAATGGACATTCAGGGATGTATTACTGTAATGGACATCCAGGGTTGTATTAGGTAATGGACATCCAGGGCTGTGTTAAGTAATGGACATCAGGGCAGGGCTGTGTTAGGTAATGGACATCCAGGGCTGTGTTACTGTAGTGGACATCCAGGGCTGTCTTACTGTAATGGACATTCAGGGTGTGTGTTACTTCAGGGCATTGGACATCCAGGGCTGTGTTACATGGACATCCAGGGCTGTGTTACTGTAATGGACATTCAGGGCTATGTTACTGTAATGGACATCCAGGATTGTGTTAGGTAATGGACATCCAGGGCTGTGTTACTGTAATGGACATTCAGGGTTGTTTTACTGTAATGGACATCCAGGGTTGTGTTAGGTAATGGACATTCAGGGTTGTGTTACTGTAATGGACATCCAGGGCTGTGTTACTGTAGTGGACATCCAGGGCTGTCTTACTGTAATCGACATTCAGGGATGTATTACTGTAATGGACATCCAGGGTTGTGTTACTGTAATGGACATCCAGGGCTGTGTTACTGTAGTGGACATCCAGGGCTGTCTTACTGTAATCGACATTCAGGGCTGTGTTACTGTAATGGACATCCAGGGCTGTGTTAGGTAATGGACATCCAGGGCTGTGTTACAGTAATGGACATCTAGGGCTTTGTTAGGTAATGGACATCCAGGTTTGTGTTAGGTAATGGACATCCAGGTTTGTGTTGGGCAATGGACATCCAGGGCTGTGTTAGGTAATGGACATCCAGGTTTGTGTTAGGTAATGGACATCCAGGGCTGTGTTACAGTAATGGACATCTAGGGCTTTGTTAGGTAATGGACATCCAGGTTTGTGTTAGGTAATGGACATCCAGGGCTGTGTTGGGTAATGGACATCCAGGGCTGTGTTGCTGTAATGGACATCAGGGCTGTGTTGCTGTAATCGACATCATGGCTGTGTTGCTGTAATGGACATCCAGGGCTGTCTTACTGTAATGGACATCCAGGGCTGTGTTAGGTAATGGACATCTAGGGCTGTGTTACTGTAGTGGACATCCAGGGCTGTCTTACTGTAATGGACATTCAGGGTTGTATTACTGTAATGGACATCCAGGGTTGTGTTACTGTAATGGACATCCAGGGCTGTGTTAGGTAATGGACATCCAGGGCTGTGTTACTGTAATGGACATTCAGGGCTATGTTACTGTAATGGACATCCAGGGCTGTGTTACTGTAATGGACATTCAGGGCTATGTTACTGTAATGGACATCCAGGATTGTGTTAGGTAATGGACATTCAGGGCTGTTTTACTGTAATGGACACAGGGTTGTGTTAGGTAATGGACATTCAGGGTTGTTTTACTGTAATGGACATCCACTGTAGTGGACATCCAGGGTTGTGTTAGGTAATGGACATTCAGGGTTGTGTTACTGTAATGGACATCCAGGGCTGTGTTACTGTAGTGGACATCCAGGGCTGTCTTACTGTAATGGACATCCAGGGTTGTGTTACTGTAATGGACATCCAGGGCTGTGTTAGGTAATGGACATCCAGGGCTGTGTTACTGTAATGGGCATCCAGGGTTGTGTTACTGTAATGGACATCCAGGGCTTTGTTACTCTAATGGACATCCAGGGCTGTGTTCGGTAATGGACATCAGGGAGCACTCAGAGTAGCTCTCCACCACATGCCGTGGCTCCAGCAGCACACCACAGGGCTAACATGCACCAGCACTAATGGGACCAAACATGATGGGTCCATTTGAGAAAGGTTTTGTTTTTCCTATTTGAGCTTGATTAAATAGCATATGACAGCGTTTATAGATTTCTTATTGGTTTGTGGTCCCAAGCCATGCACAGTCCAATTTCTATTCTGTAGGTTCACTGCCTCTTAGAAGCTGTCTGGCTAGCTGCACCCAATGAATGTAGGCCTACAGAACATGAACAATCTGGCTATTATAACCTAGTTATTAGAGATCTAACTGTGTTTTCACAATCACCTGTTACTATCGTAATATGTTTCTACTGTCACATGACTTGTTTCTTACCTCGCTTTCAGATATTAACCAGACACACTGCTTATTAACTAACCTCTGTGACACCTACAGTACTTAACGGCATGACAAATATCAACATCAATATTGTCAACATGCCAAAACTATTCCTTCCTTGTTTTCCCTTATCGCTGGCCTGAAAGATGTCATTTAGTGACACCGCAGAGAGATCTGGAGAAGCTGGTATAACATCAAGGTGGCTGTGTCTGGCTGTAGCTGGGAGCGTGAGGATGGTCCCAGCAGCGTGTCTTGTTGCTGCTGTAACCTCACAATTAGCCCAGAGGACTGCAGACGTACATAGCCAATTAGAGCAGAGCCCGGTGCACTTGTCACAAAATCAATGCAGATTGCGGGATGCAGCCATGCCTGAGCACCACAGCATCATCACTAGGAGAGGAGAGCAGAGGAGAAGAGAGAGAAGACCCAGCCTTCTGCTTTAGCATCATTTTCTCATCTCCACTCAATGGTCTTACATGTCTTACAAAGGGAGAGGGAATTTATCCAGCCACATTGTAATCTTGAGTTACTACTACTTTCAGACTTGGTCGGATTCTGTCCCTAATCTGATTTGATATTGTCTCTGTATGCTGTATTCCTGATCCTATCTGATCAGTTTTATTCACTGGCCTGTCCTCTTCGTCTGGTGATGAGGAATAGGAGTCATCGGACCAACATGCAGCGTGGTAAGTGTTCATTGTAAATTTAATTAAATAAACTGAACACTGAATGACAAAAAACAACAAAGAGAGTGAATGACACAAAACAGTCCTGTAAGGTGAAAAAAAACAGGAAACAACTACCCACAAACACAAGTGGGAACAGGCTACCTTAGTATGGTTCTCAATCAGAGACAACGATTGACAAGCTGCCTCTGATTGGGAACCATACCAGGCCAAAACACATAGAAATACAACACACAGAACAAAACATAGAATGCCCACCCCAACTCATGCCCTGACAAAACCAAAATAGGGACATAAAAAAGGAACTACGGTCAGGACGTGACACTGGGAGACAAATTCACCTTTCAGCTGGACATGAACCTAAAACAGAAGGCCAAATATACACTAGAGTTGCTCACCAAAATGACATTGAATGTTCCTGAGTGGCCTAGTTACAGTTTTGACTTAAATCAGCTTGAAAATATACAGTGGGGCAAACAAGTTTTTAGTCAGACACCAATTGTGCAAGTTCCCCTACTTAAAAAGATGAGAGAGGCCTGTAATTTGCATCATAGGTACACATCAACTATGACAGACAAAATGAAAAAAGAAATCCAGAAAATCACATTGTAGGATTTTTAATGAATTTATTTTCAAATTATGGTGGAAAATAAGTATTTGGTCAATAACAAAAGTTTATCTCAATACTTTGTTACATACCCTTTGTTGGCAATGACAGAGGTCAAACGTTTTCTGTAAGTCTTCACAAGGTTTTCACACACTGTTGCTGGTATTTTGGCCCATTCCTCCATGCAGATCTCATCTAGAGCAGTGATGTTTTGGGGATGTTGATGGGCAACACGGACTTTCAACTCCCTCCAAAGATTTTCTATGGGGTTGAGATCTGGAGACTGGCTAGGCCACTCCAGGACCTTGAAATGCTTCTTACGAAGCCACCCCTTCGTTGTACGGGCGGTGTGTTTGGGATCATTGTCATGCTGAAAGACCCAGCCACGTTTCATCTTCAATGCCCTTGCTGATGGAAGGAGGTTTTCACTCAAAATCTCACGATACATGGCCCCATTCATTCTTTCCTTTACACGGATCAGTCGTCCTGGTCCCTTTGCAGAAAAACAGCCCCAAAGCATGATGTTTCCACCCCCATGCTTCACAGTAGGTATGGTGTTCTTTGGATGCAACTCAGCATTCTTTGTCCTCCAAACATGACGAGTTGAGTTTTTACCAAAAAGTTCTATTTTGGTTTCATCTGACCATATGACATTCTCCCAATCTTCTTCTGGATCATCCAAATGCTGTCTAGCAAACTTCAGACGGGCCTGGACATGTACTGGCTTAAGCAGGGGGACACATCTGGCACTGCAGGATTTGAGTCCCTGGCGGCGTAGTGTGTTACTGATGGTAGGCTTTGTTACTTTGGTCCCAGCTCTCGGCAGGTCATTCACTAGGTCCCCCCGTGTGGTTCTGGGATTTTTGCTCACCGTTCTTGTGATCATTTTGACCCCACGGGGTGAGATCTTGCCTGGAGCCCCAGATTGAGGGGGATTGTCAGTGTTCTTGTATGTCTTCCATTTCCTAATAATTGCTCCCACAGTTGATTTCTTCAAACCAAGCTGCTTACCTATTGCAGATTCAGTCTTCCCAGCCTGGTGCAGGTCTACAATTTTGTTTCTGGTGACAGCTCTTTGGTCTTGGCCATAGTGGAGTTTGGAGTGTGACTTTTTGAGGTTGTGGACAGGTGTCTTTTATACTGATAACAAGTTCAAACAGGTGCCATTAATACATGTAACGAGTGGAGGACAGAGGAGCCTCTTAAAGAAGTTGTTACAGGTCGGTGAGAGCCAGAAATCTTGCTTGTTTGTAGGTGACCAAATACTTATTTTCCACCATAATTTGCAAATAAATTGCTTAAAAATCCTACAATGTGATTTTCTCAATTTTTTTCTCTCATTTTGTCTGTCATAGTTGAAGTGTACCTATGATGAAAATTACAGGCCTCTCTCATCTTTTTAAGTGGGAGAACTTGCACAATTGTTGGCTGACTAAATACTTTTTTGCCCCACTGTATAACAAGACTTGAACATGGCTGTCTAGCAATGATCAACAACCAACTTAACAGAGCTTGAAGAATCTTCAAAAGAATAATGTGCAAATATTGTTGACAAGCTTCTAGCTATCCCATAAAGCCTTCACTGAAAACCACTGAAAACCACATATTTTCATAATCTTCTCTGTTTTGGTAACTTCCTGTTCTTCGACGGACTCTGGCTGGACTGAAGATGACTCAAAGTTAGAAAAATGTCAAAGTATGCGGTGTCAGTCTCGCAACAGAACCTTCAACCGCAAGGGGGCATTGAGTTTTCACTCTGTTGTGGGCGTCTCCATTGAAATGCATGACATCCGGTGCAGCTAACAGAGTGCTTATGGGTAACGTGAATGAGGCTGAAGGCGGTACAGTCCGGTGGGGCGTCCTGGCAAAACAAATAGTGGGGGTACGCCGTACCAGTAAAACATGAGCCCATCACAATAATTCAAACAAAATATCTAGAAAACTGTAGGCTTTTACACCATTATTTATCATTACCGCATGTCAGAGGCATGAAATATGTGCAAATTAACTTGAAAACGCGCAGTATAGCCTGCGCTCCAAAACGCGTTGTGGTTCGACAAAAACACAGACATTTTGCCAAGGCAGAGATGGCAAACACTGAGATGCGCGCAGACAGCAGTGAACGCATACATTCTGGCCTATTGACGATCGTTAAATGTCATTAGACTTTTTGGTGTTTTGTGTAAAAGATGAACGATGAACAGGCCTAGAATAGAATCCCTAAAACATCATGACTGGTTGTGTTTGTGCTACAATAAAAGGTAATAAATTGTAAAAGTTAAATGACAAATCTTTACGACTAGGCCCACAGAGATCCTACTGAATTAACAGGGATTCTATGTAATTCTATGATTAGGCAAGTGCATGCACTCATAGGAGGTGCCGTACCAGGAAGAAATTAAATCTACTTTCCCCCCTGATGATACGTTTTTGTTATGGTTACAAAAGAGGAGGTTACTTAAGGCAAAAACAAAAGGAGGGAGGTTGGTCACGAAGGACGGGTGAGGGTATAACGGGAGCGTCTAGCAACCCAAAGGTTTTGTGTTTGTCACGGACAATTTTAGCTAATTAGCAACTTTGCAATGATTTACTACTTTTTAGCTACTTTGCAACTACAGAATGTTAGCTAACCCTTCCCCTAACCCTACCTCCTAACCTAACCCATAGCCTAGCTAACATTAGCCACCTAGCTAACGTTAGCCACAACAAATTGGAATTTGTAACATATCATACTTATTGCAAATTCGTAACATATCATACGAAATGGATTATGGACATCCACAAATGAATACATACTATACAAAACGTAACATATCATATGAAATGGATTATGGACATCCACAAATGAATACATACTATACAAAACGTAACATATCATATGAAATGGATTATGGACATCCACAAATGAATACATACTATACAAAACGTAACATATCATATGAAATGGATTATGGACATCCACAAATGAATACATACTATACAAAACGTAACATATCATATGAAATGGATTATGGACATCCACAAATGAATACATACTATACAAAACGTAACATATCATATGAAATGGATTATGGACATCCACAAATTAATACATACTATACAAAACGTAACATATCATACGAAATGGATTATGGACATCCACAAATTAATACATACTGTACAAAACGTAACATATCATACAAAATGGATTATGGACATCCACAAATGAATACATACTGTACAAAACGTAACATATCATACGAAATGGATTATGGACATCCACAAATTAATACATACTATACAAAACGTAACATATCATATTAGTAGTGTCACAGATTTACATTTAATATATTATGTCTACCCCTGAGTCCAGGTTGGTCTTAGAGACAGACTGGCACACAGGGCTATTACAGTACCTGGGTGAGATGAGGCTATAGTTCCTTCTGAAGGGACAACCTATTCCTTTCGTGGAACACATTGGCCCTTCAACAGGACAAACAAATTAGTGTGAATTCTCCGTCCAAGGAGAGGCTATGTGCAAGACATTGAGACAGAGTGCTGGGATTATCTGTTCTCTAGAACAGCATGGTGTAAACCCTTATGCCACTCAGAGGAAAATGCCATGCTCCTCTCTTTAACCTCCCTGGGTCTACTGGCTCTCCTATATCCTAAGTGAGATCTCTCTCTGTTTCCCCATAACTCCAGCTGTTCCTCTATGTGTGTACGTGTGTGCATGTGTGTTCTCGTGCCAGTAGCTGTCATGACTTTGCAATGATAATTATTTATACATGCCCCGTAGAATACTGGCAAGAGAACAGCCATTTTGGACCGTTATTCACTTTCCATGACCGCTAAATGGATTCCTATGGGACCTTTTATTTACCTACCTGTGGTGATATTAATTATGTAGTCACAGGATACAACAGTATATAAACAAAGCAGAGCAAGGGGGACTTTTATATGTATTGTCTAGTGGAATTGGCTATGATGAATAATTTGCTCATGACCAATTATTTTTGGGAAGTCATTATTTTTGTTAATGCTGTTTACTCTTGAGCCATGTTTTTTTCTCCTTCCTCCCCAACTGTTCCCCACTATCCCAATTTGCAAATCTAAACTGCAGAATTGGTCTTAAGCCATGAAAACAGACTCTGTGTGTGTTATTGGGCATGTTTGGATATGCCAACCAGGCACTGTGTGTGGGGGTGTGCGTGCGTGCGTAGTGCACTGTGTGTGTATGTGTGTGTCTCAAACACACAGAGGTGAAATACCCCAAATGTAAACTATGTGTTTGTACGTACATGTTTTAGCGTGTGTGAATTTAGTGTGCTGCTGTGCTGTGTGCCAGTGTGGGTGTGTTTATCCGTGTGCTACTGGTGCTGCAGGGCAGAAACATAGAGAGAGGGAGTGAAGGCAGTGTGAACTCAACCTCAGAGGGCCTTCAGTCTCCCACTGAGTGGGAGAGAGGGAAGGAGGAGGTGGAGGGAGATGGGATCCTCACGTGTCTCCTCTCTTCCTATTGTTGTAGTGATGTAACTTTCTGCATCGGCAGCAGCACAGAAAGATCAGCAGGAGGTCGAGACAGTCTTATTCTTCAGAGAGATGAAGGTTCTCCCACACAACTCAGTCCCCAGAAAGACAGTTGGAAAGAAGTGTTGCATGCAAATACACATCAGTTTACTTCCTCTTGTTTACTTGGTGTCAATGAGAGATCCTAAAAAAATACCATGTTTGAATATCAATATGATGTTTTCATGTTGTTTTCCTAAGACCACTCGGCCGTATATATAAATAAATACTAGAGCAACAAATCATTTTCTATTTACAAATTCGATTTGATTGCAGCTGGTCGATGATAAGCATGCAGCATCAGGGTATTGATTGGGGAAACGTTGAAGACCGGCGGCTGTTGTTGAAGTGTATGGAGACAGGGAGTGTATGGAGGGATAATTAGACACTACCTGCTAGCCCAGTAATTACACACATCAGCTGTAACTCAGGCTGCAGCTCATTGCATTTCAAACAGTGACAATGTTCCGTGCTCTCCACAACGCATTATATTGGATCCAGGTGTGAGTCCCAATTGGCATCCTATCCCCTATATAATGCACTACTTTTGACCAGAGCCCTATTGGCTTTTGTCAAAAGTAGTGCATTATACAGGGAATAGGGTGCGATTTGGGTTGTATCCCAGGAAGCTCCTGTGTAGTAAATCCTCCCCACCCCTCTGAGCCTGAGGATTACGTGGGCTTGGTGGCTGTCGCTGACTTGCCTCGAGGTGAGTGGGGAAATCATTTGTAGGATCACCAGGTTCCTTTCTCTCCATGACCCCCAGTAACTATGTCTGTCTGCCTGCCTGCCTGCCTGGGCATGATTAAATATGGATCTGTGTCCAGAGTTTCACAGCAGCACCTCAGAGGAGAGAAAAAATACACTGCACTGAAGAAGGAAGGCCTCTGCTCAGGTGATAGAATAACCAGTGGTGAATTTAGCATGTAAATCTTGGTGGGGCAAAAAAAAAAATAATTTGGGGATGCCAGAAAAGCCACTACACAACACAACACTAAATAATACATGAATTGCACTATAACTGTGACAAATGGTGCTCACAAACTGTTAGGGCCAACATGAAGAGTCCCAACATCTTAATACTGCTACACCTGGCTATCAGTGAAGCCTTGTCTGGCAGCGAAACAGTTCATTCAACCTCATTTACTGCCTTTAAAAAAATACATAGTTGATATTGCTCTTGCTTAAACAAATGTGGTTTCTGCTGACAATTGAGATGTACAAACTATGGCATAAGGGGACAACAAGCAAATAAGAGGCAATCTGTAATTTCGATTAAGACATTAAAGAGCGAGCAACGACGGACGTAGTCAATATAACTATTTGTTCAGCACTTTTGAAATGTACAGCGACAGAATTTAGAACATGGGCCGTTCTTACATTGTTCTCCCTGTACACAAGGTCAGAACTGTAGGATAAATGAAGGGGGCATATAAGCAGAAAATGAAAGCTCTTACAATGTTCAAGGATTACATTTCTCTAAAACAGGATCTAGGCTAAATGTGCACCACCATGTCAGAACAGTAAGCAAAATTAAGAGGGGAAAATAGACCAAATTATTAGTGTAAGGCTAACAGCTTACTACATCACATACATGTAGTATTACATATCTCCCTGGCATATTACATAATTTATGCAGCAGCATACAATATATTTTTGGACTCACCTTGTTGTGTTGTGCTCACTTGAACAGGAAGGAGGCGCAGCGGTCCTTCGTGGGGGAATTTTGACATCAAACTTTGTCATCAGGGCCTCCCGGGTGGCGCAGTGGTTAAGGGAGCTGTACTGCAGCGCCAGCTGTGCCACCAGAGACTCTGGGTTCGCGCCCAGGCTCTGTCGTAACCGGCCGCAACCGGGAGGTCCGTGGGGCGACGCACAATTGGCCTAGCGTCGTCTGGGTTAGGGAGGGTTTGGCCGGTAGGGAAATCATTGTGTCATCGCGCACCAGCGGCTCCTGTGGCGGGCCGAGCGCAGTGTGCGCTAACCAAGGTTGCCAGGTGCACAGTGTTTCCTCTGACACATTGGTGCGGCTGGCTTCCGGGTTGGATGGTGCTGTGTTAAGAACCAGCTTGGTTCTTGGTTGTGTATCGGAGGACGCATGACTTTCAACCCCGTCTCTCCCGAGCCCGTACGGGAGTTGTAGCGATGAGACAAGATAGTAGCTACTAAACAATTGGATACCACGAAATTGGGGAGAACAAGGGGTAAAATAAAAAATATATATAAAAAATCTTTTTTTTTTTTTTTTTAAACAAAAACAACAACTTTGTCATCAAAGTCTGGCATTTGGATTTATGGAGCTTTCAAGACAACTGGGTTGAATCATGATGACGTCAGTGATCTTCAGGTCATAGTTCTATAAAGAACTTACATTTCCGAGTTGGATGGCCGTTCAAAAAGTATTCTCCCAGTCGGAGCTCCCAAATGTCTTGAACTCACTGAAGTCAGATTTCTCAGTTCCGAGTTAAGTTGTTTTGAACGCGGCAGAAATCATTCTGGATTGACAGCATGGCCAATGTTTATCATTTTCAGCTTGGAAAAGAGACCCTTAAACACAGACTTGGGACCACACTGCTACTCCACTGAATAACAGGCTAATGATTGCTTTGCAATGTTAGCCACTGATTCTTTCCAAACCACTCATTGTTGAATTTGCAATTTCCAACTTGTTGTGTAATGTTTATGTCTAATAGCCGATGAGCACCGATACGTTTTATAATTTCTCTTCATTATTTTTCTCCATATGACAAGGATTAAAAAGGATTTGCCAGTAGATTGTCAACTTGATTCATGATGATGACTGCTAGCTAAGATTTTGAAAGTATGAGTCCAATCAAAGCTACTGTAGATATAACGTGATTTGACGTGATTTTATCTTTAGCCTTCTTGGATGGGCACTTCTAATGTAACTATATGGCAGCACCCAAGGGGCTTGAATTTTCAAGCTCTACCCTTAGATTTGGCGGTGATGTAGTGTCCCCATGAGTGACAGAACACTGAGCCAATCACAGCACAACTAGAGGACATTACCAACCCATACGTTCCGTATTTTCTGCTGGCTGCCCCACCACCACAGAAAGCACTGAGCTAGGCTGAAACATCTGCATTTTGAGCTGCCTTAAGAAAGCAAAAAAGGCTTTATTTGCAAACTGATATATAACACGTATTAATGCCAAATAACAAGCAAAACAGGCAACCCCATCCCCCAAAAAGATTGACAGGTTGCCACTGAGAATAACCATGAAAATATTGTCATGTTGCTGTGCTTCTCTGAGAGCAGGGCTTTGGTGTACTGAAGACAAGTACTTGTATTTGGTTTGACCTGACTAAAATCATCTGGATTGAAACATTGTCATCTTAGGTGGTAATGTGGAGTACACAGTATGCCGATCTCTCTTTTCATTTCATGTTTTGACAACCTGGCCATATTCAAGGTTCAGCTACAATACAAATGTACAAATGTTCTGTAGAAAAAAGATGGCCACGGCTACAACAGGACTGTATGTGAAGTGCAAGACTGGGAGGTGTGTGATTAAAGGCAGGGAAAGGAACATGGTGTTGCTTGTGGAGAAGAGGAGTGTGTTGTCTGTCTGTCAGGTCCGGGTGTAGGGTGATTCATCGGAGTGGAGAAAGTGCTTTGTGTGTCATTAGCCCCTTGTCTGGGTCCTGCACCTCAGAAGAGTGATGGGCCCCAGGGCTTTACAGTCACAGAAAGGACTGCTGTTTTCTTCCACCACTCTCAAATGGATCGTATGTGTTAATTACCGCCATTGATTAGCAGCAGAGCAGATGTGATGGGCCTGGATGTCCAGGAGTGGGTAGAGGGAGATGTTGTCGTCTTTAAAGGGGCAATCCACAATTGCTAGATTCATTTTTGGACTTTTGGACTGATATATGCCCATTGACTCTTGAAGAAAATAATTAATTTTTTGTTTCAGCTGTGGATTGGTCCTTTAAGAAACAATAATAGTCCCTCTAAAACAGTCCCTTTGTAAATCACATTCCAGCCAACGTAAACGCCAAGGTGCACTTTAACTGTCGTCCATTTTAGCCCAGGAAGGGAAATCTGATTTATCACATAACTCCATCCTCTCAGAATATTACAAATAAGCTTTTCTACCAATCACTGATCCTGGTAATAGACTGCCAGGTTAAGCTTATTCTTTTCACCTATGCAGCAGAGCAAAGTGAAGGTCAAACAACAGAAGTGCTTCCTCTCTCTGCAGGTGGTGATGTGGCCTTGGGCTAGCTATGTCCTAGCATTTTAGTACGCCGCCTGGTTAGCATGGAGAGAGCTGGTGGAGGGACAGTCCTTCAGGGATTCTCAGGCTAAATAAATCAAATAAAAGGGCTGAGGAAAGAAAGGAACTTATGCAGAAATAGGTGACATTAGCTTTGTGATTGATTGGGGAGACAGGGACTCTGAGACAGAGTGAGAGGAGAGAGGGAGAGAGGTAGGGGGAGGTAGCTAGAGCTAGCAGGTAGTGTTTGGTTTGTGTAATGCTTCTTCTGTTAATTATCATGTCCCCCTGTGATAATCTTCCCCTCTCGGCTCCCTCTCTTTATGCATTTTATAAATGCCTGCTTTTAATTAAACCCACACAACGGTGACAGAGAGTCAATTAAACGCTATGCAACAGACACAGATCGTCATCATACACTATAATAATAATATATATTTGTTGCATTCCACTTATTTTATTGTATGTAGGGCTGCAAAGCTTCCGATAAGAAGACAGTGAATGTTCCTGAGTGGCCGAGTTACAATTTTGACTTAAATCTACTTGAAAATCTATGTCAAGAAATTGGTTGTCTAGCAATGATCAACCAATTTGACAGAGCTTGAAGAATTCTGAGAAGAATAATGGGCAAATATTGTATAATCCAGGTGTGCAAAGCTCTTAGAGATTTACCCAGAAACACTCACAGCTGTAATCACAGCCAGGTGATTCTAACATGTATTGATTCAGGGGTGTGAATACTTATGTAAATGAGATTTTTCTGTATTTCATGTCCAATAAATGTTTGAACATTTCTAAAAACAAGTTTTCAGTTTGTCATTATGGGCTGTTGTGTGTTGATGGGTGAGAAATAAAAATATATTTAATCCATTTTGAATTCAGGCTGTAAAACAACAAAATGTGCAATAAGTCAAGGGATATGAATACTTTCTGCAGGCACTGTATTCTCAGGCTATGAGATGGATCAACACGCACATCTCTCACTGTGCTTTGGGAGTGTGTATATGTTGTGTATAATGAAGATTGTTGTGGTGCCATGTACACTGAATGTACAAAACTTTATGAAAGTCTGCTCTTTCCATAACATAGACTGAACAGGTGGATCTAGGTGAAAGCTATGATCCCTTATTGATGTCACTTGTTAAATCCACTTCAGTCAGTGTTTTTAAGCCTTGAGACCAATGAGACATGGATTGTGTATGTGTTCCATTTAGAGGGTGAATGGGCAAGACAAAAGATTGAAGTGCATTTGTATGGGGTATGGTAGTAGGTGCCAGGTGTACCGGTTTGTGTCAGGAAGTGTGTATCAAAAATGGTCCACCAACCAAAGGACAGCTCAGGTGTTCTTAATGTTTTGTACACTCAGTATATGTATAGCTTACGTATTAATAGACCCCCAATATGAAGCTCGTCCTCTGTTGTGAACTTGTAGCCAGCACAGCCCCTCTCTCATTTACCCCTTCCTGTCTCCTTCCTGTCTCGTGTATCTCTCCTCCATGCATGTTGTCATGGCCTCAATCATCCCTTCTTTTCTCGCCCGGCTGTTCCCTCTGTCGTTTTTTTGCCCTCTTACGCTCCCTCAAGCCCTCTCTCCTCTGTCTCTCTCCTCTACCATCTGTTGTCTCCTCTCTTTTTATTTCCTCCACTCCCTCAAGCCCTCTCTCCTGTGTCTCTCTCCTCGACCATCTGTTGTCTCCTCTCTTTTTATTTCCTCCACTCCCTCAAGCCCTCTCTCCTCTGTCTCTCGCCTCTACCATCTGTTGTCTCCTCTCTTTTTATTTCCTCCACTCCCTCAAGCCCTCTCTCCTCTGTCTCTCTCCTCGACCATCTGTTGTCTCCTCTCTTTTTTTTTATTTCCTCCACTCCCTCAAGCCCTCTCTCCTCTGTCTCTCTCCTCTACCATCTGTTGTCTCCTCTCTTTTATTTCCTCCACTCCCTCAAGCCCTCTCTCCTCTGTCTCCTCTACCATCTGTTGTCTCCTCTCTTTTTATTTTCTCCACTCCCTCAAGCCCTCTCTCCTCTGTCTCTCGCCTCTACCATCTGTTGTCTCCTCTCTTTTTATTTCCTCCACTCCCTCAAGCCCTCTCTCCTCTGTCTCTCGCCTCTACCATCTGTTGTCTCCTCTCTTTTATTTCCTCCACTCCCTCAAGCCCTCTCTCCTCTGTCTCTCTCCTCTACCATCTGTTTCTCCTCTCTTTTTATTTCCTCCACTCCCTCAAGCCCTCTCTCCTCTGTCTCTCTCCTCTACCATCTGTTGTCTCCTCTTTATTTTATTTCCTCCACTCCCTCAAGCCCTCTCTCCTCTGTCTCTCTCCTCTACCATCTGTTGTCTCCTCTCTTTTATTTCCTCCACTCCCTCAAGCCCTCTCTCCTCTGTCTCTCGCCTCTACCATCTGTTGTCTCCTCTCTTTTTATTTCCTCCACTCCCTCAAGCCCTCTCTCCTCTACCATCTGTTGTCTCCTCTCTTTTATTTCCTCCACTCCCTCAAGCCCTCTCTCCTCTACCATCTGTTGTCTCCTCTCTTTTTATTTCCTCCACTCCCTCAAGCCCTCTCTCCTCTGTCTCTCTCCTCGACCATCTGTTGTCTCCTCTCTTTTATTTCCTCCACTCCCTCAAGCCCTCTCTCCTCTGTCTCTCTCCTCTACCATCTGTTGTCTCCTCTCTTTTTATTTCCTCCACTCCCTCAAGCCCTCTCTCCTCTGTCTCTCGCCTCTACCATCTGTTGTCTCCTCTCTTTTTATTTCCTCCACTCCCTCAAGCCCTCTCTCCTCTGTCTCTCTCCTCTACCATCTGTTCTCCTCTCTTTTTATTTCCTCCACTCCCTCAAGCCCTCTCTCCTCTGTCTCTCTCCTCTACCATCTGTTGTCTCCTCTTTATTTTTATTTCCTCCACTCCCTCAAGCCCTCTCTCCTCTGTCTCTCTCCTCTACCATCTGTTGTCTCCTCTCTTTTTATTTCCTCCACTCCCTCAAGCCCTCTCTCCTCTGTCTCTCTCCTCTACCATCTGTTGTCTCCTCTCTTTTTATTTCCTCCACTCCCTCAAGCCCTCTCTCCTCTACCATCTGTTGTCTCCTCTCTTTTTATTTTCTCCACTCCCTCAAGCCCTCTCTCCTCTGTCTCTCTCCTCTACCATCTGTTGTCTCCTCTCTTTTTATTTCCTCCACTCCCTCAAGCCCTCTCTCCTCTGTCTCTCGCCTCTACCATCTGTTGTCTCCTCTCTTTTTATTTCCTCCACTCCCTCAAGCCCTCTCTCCTCTGTCTCTCGCCTCTACCATCTGTTCTCCTCTCTTTTTATTTCCTCCACTCCCTCAAGCCCTCTCTCCTCTGTCTCTCTCCTCTACCATCTGTTGTCTCCTCTCTTTTATTTCCTCCACTCCCTCAAGCCCTCTCTCCTCTGTCTCTCTCCTCTACCATCTGTTGTCTCCTCTCTTTTTATTTCCTCCACTCCCTCAAGCCCTCTCTCCTCTGTCTCTCTCCTCTACCATCTGTTGTCTCCTCTTTTTTATTTCCTCCACTCCCTCAAGCTTTTTATTTCCTCCACTCCCTCAAGCCCTCTCTCCTCTGTCTCTCGCCTCTACCATCTGTTGTCTCCTCTCTTTTTATTTCCTCCACTCCCTCAAGCCCTCTCTCCTCTACCATCTGTTGTCTCCTCTCTTTTTATTTCCTCCACTCCCTCAAGCCCTCTGTCTCTCCTCTACCATCTGTTGTCTCCTCTCTTTTTATTTCCTCCACTCCCTCAAGCCCTCTCTCCTCTGTCTCTCTCCTCGACCATCTGTTGTCTCCCTCTTTTTATTTCCTCCACTCCCTCAAGCCCTCTCTCCTCTGTCTCTCGCCTCTACCATCTGTTGTCTCCTCTCTTTTTATTTCCTCCACTCCCTCAAGCCCTCTCTCCTCTGTCTCTCGCCTCTACCATCTGTTGTCTCCTCTCTTTTTATTTCCTCCACTCCCTCAAGCCCTCTCTCCTCTGTCTCTCGCCTCTACCATCTGTTCTCCTCTCTTTTTATTTCCTCCACTCCCTCAAGCCCTCTCTCCTCTGTCTCTCTCCTCTACCATCTGTTGTCTCCTCTCTTTTTTTTATTTCCTCCACTCTCCCTCAAGCCCTCTCTCCTCTGTCTCTCGCCTCTACCATCTGTTGTCTCCTCTCTTTTTATTTCCTCCACTCCCTCAAGCCCTCTCTCCTCTGTCTCTCTCCTCTACCATCTGTTGTCTCCTCTCTTTTTATTTCCTCCACTCCCTCAAGCCCTCTCTCCTCTGTCTCTCTCCTCTACCATCTGTTGTCTCCTCTCTTTTTATTTCCTCCACTCCCTCAAGCCCTCTCTCCTCTGTCTCTCTCCTCTACCATCTGTTGTCTCCTCTCTTTTTATTTCCTCCACTCCCTCAAGCCCTCTCTCCTCTGTCTCTCTCCTCTACCATCTGTTGTCTCCTCTCTTTTTATTTCCTCCACTCCCTCAAGCCCTCTCTCCTCGACCATCTGTTGTCTCCTCTCTTTTTATTTCCTCCACTCCCTCAAGCCCCTCTCTCCTGTCTCTCTCCTCGACCATTGTTGTCTCCTCTCTTTCTCTTTTTTCTTTATTTCCTATTTCCTCCACTCCCTCAAGCCCTCTCTCCTCTGTCTCTCTCCTCGACCATCTGTTGTCTCCTCTCTTTTTATTTCCTCCACTCCCTCAAGCCCTCTCTCCTCTGTCTCTCGCCTCTACCATCTGTTGTCTCCTCTCTTTTTATTTCCTCCACTCCCTCAAGCCCTCTTTTTATTTCTCCTCTGTCTCTCTCCTCGACCATCTGTTGTCTCCTCTCTTTTTATTTCCTCCACTCCCTCAAGCCCTCTCTCCTCTGTCTCTCTCCTCGACCATCTGTTGTCTCCTCTCTTTTTATTTCCTCCACTCCCTCAAGCCCTCTCTCCTCTGTCTCTCTCCTCTACCATCTGTTGTCTCCTCTCTTTTTATTTCCTCCACTCCCTCAAGCCCTCTCTCCTCTGTCTCTCTCCTCGACCATCTGTTGTCTCCTCTCTTTTTATTTCCTCCACTCCCTCAAGCCCTCTCTCCTCTGTCTCTCGCCTCTACCATCTGTTGTCTCCTCTCTTTTTATTTCCCTCCACTCCCTCAAGCCCTCTCTCCTCTGTCTCTCTCCTCGACCATCTGTTGTCTCCTCTCTTTTTATTTCCTCCACTCCCTCAATCCATCCCCATGTCATATCAACTCACGCTCTAATGTTGCCTTTCTCTTCCTCTGTCTCTCTCTCTCTCTCTCTCTGTCTCTGTCTCTGTCTCTCTCTCTCTCTCTCTCTGTCTCTCTCTCTCTCTCTCTGTCTCTCTCTCTCTCTGTCTCTCTGTCTCTCTGTCTCTCTGTCTCTCTGTCTCTCTGTCTCTCTCTCTCTCTGTCTCTCTGTCTCTCTGTCTCTGTCTCTGTCTCTCTGTCTCTCTCTCTCTCTCTGTCTCTCTCTCTGTCTCTCTCTCTCTCTCTCTCTCTCTCTCTCTCTCTCTCTGTCTCTCTGTCTCTCTGTCTCTCTCTCTCTGTCTCTCTGTCTCTCTGTCTCTCTGTCTCTCTGTCTCTCTCTCTCTCTGTCTCTCTGTCTCTCTGTCTCTCTCTCTCTCTGTCTCTCTGTCTCTCTGTCTCTCTCTCTCTCTGTCTCTCTGTCTCTCTCTCTCTCTGTCTCTCTGTCTCTCTCTCTCATTTGCTCAGTTCACTCATCATTGGTTCATCACGTATTCAAATGCTTGACATATGTTTTGGCTCAAGCTTCTGTGAGGTATGTTTAAACTGGTGACCTACCTGCTTTACACAGAAGACTTTCCCAACAGAACTATGTTGGTTCTGACTATGCTGCGCACTCTTGGATTCAACCACAACAAGACAATTACAATTAAGCTCCCGCCTTTGAAATAAGTGGGTCAAGTCAGATGAGAGTATCTGTGAGTGAAATACTAATTTATCCCAAAGTTGAGAAAAAAATTAATTATATAAAACTACCCACCCGAAGCTACCTCAAGGTGAGTCATTTAACATTGGTTATGGCCCCCATTTTTCCTGTATAGCCTACCTTTGCATAGGCATACATATCAGACAAACCTTGTTTCTAGGGGAGCAGCAGATTTACATGAGTGTGATTGGTTAATGGGGTGTTGTGTCTGGCTCTCCGAGATTGCTACTAAATGTGTAACCAATGATTGCCCTAGTGAAGCGAGCAATAATATGGAATGCCTTGTGTAGCTGTAAACTGCTTAATTGTCAGTGTCATTTCCTAATGAGTCGGGACGACTTGCAATGATGCTGTTAAGGAAATGGTGGTATCGTTTGTCAGCATGGGTTTATTCTCTGTACACCCTTATCGCTCCATGATGCCTTTACTGAGAGGGACTGCTAAGTGGAGTTCAGTTTATAGTGAATGGCTTCAACTGCGGGAAGAAATATCAAGTTCCACGCAGTGACTACTGTATATGTGGTAAAGGTGATATTATAACCAAGCCTCCAAATCAAATTCACAGTATAGCTCTGTAGTGTATATGATGGTATAATATTGATGATACAGTATACGCCAAAAACAAGGAGAGAGAATCAGAAGAACACATTCTCTCCGTAACACATTCACCTGTCTGTCTCATGCAGCCATTGCCGAGGGGCTTGGTGGGCTTGCAGAACTACAGCCTGCGTGGTTGGAGAGCTCAATGACTGTCCATCTTATGCACTTATAGTATTGATGTCTAGGGAAGGGTTTTTAGGGTGTTATGTTAGTAGAGAGAGATATGTGTGTGAGGGAGAGAGAGAGGACAGGAGAGACAGAGAGGGTGAGAGAGGACGGAGAGGGTGAGAGAGAGAAAGGACAGGAGAGAGGGGCTTGATGGCACTAGAGCCCAATGCTAATAGATGCCAGAGCTACTCATTAATTTTAATGTAATTCCGCAGCCATCCTCAACGATGCATAAAACTATGTTCCCCCGCCCCCCTTTTTCGTTTAACAGAATATTAAAATATATATATATATATGAAATTGCACTCTTACTTGTGGATCAATTTCCATCATGGTGAGGGGTAGAGAAGAGGAAATAGAATTTATGTTCTAACGTTCCATGAATAATAATAATAACCCTGAATATCTACAGATTCACGGTGACACTCATAAATACCCTTAATGCCTTTTAAATGATTTATTGAACTGCAGTGTATCATACCGAGCTATGCGTTTCACTGACTCTGAACAGAACTGTCTGCATGTAGACCAGTAGTCTGTGTGATTCTTTTTGTGTTTTGGTCAATAGATGACACCTACTGTAATAGTTTTGGCCTGCTTTCTTTGGTCAATTTCTCTAAAATAAAATCTATTTCTTATTGATGTGTGTGTTGCATATGTATACAAGCCAAGCGTTGAGCCAGGGAGATGTCTCTATTTGTAGAAAGCAGCCAGTTTAGCCAGCAGTGTCTGATGAGGGGAGACAGATTGAAAAGTAGTGCACATACTGAGGGGGAAACAGGGAGGAAAGAGACAAACATGCTGACAGAGGCAATTTCAGCTTTAAATTCCTAATAAAGAGAAAGACCAGGGAGGATCCAGCCTGACTCCCAGCTTCTCCAGGGCCTACTGCACAGCCTTGTGGAAGCCCGTGTCTGAATACTAAATAAACACAGTCAAACAGTCATCTTTAACATAAGAAGATATAGATTTTAATATCTTTATAAACATTTTGTACTGTTGTTCTTTGATAACGACTTATTGAACCCTTCAATCATGGCAAAGACAGGAGATAGATGGGGAACAGTAGGGGGAACTGAATTGTGCATTTTTATCCGATAAAGGGTTTGACAGGATGTAACAAAAAAAAGGAAATAAAAATGTTCCTTTTAGCAAACCAAAAAAAAATGAAATGGTTAATGAATTTAAAGAAAGATTGTCCCCTCATCAGGGGAGCAGAAACCCTGTTTTCATTGTGGATGACGTCATATTGTTATTCTCATAATAAATGATTAATATTAGAACTGCAGTTAGTTAGTCCTCTTGTCATTGTTAATGGTACAGTTCACATCATTATTATTACAAACATCGTCAACTTATTGTTGTATTTTCCGGAGGCAAAAAGCTCCTGTAGTCCAGGGGGATAGTAGTCCAGCAGTAGTCTGTCTGTCTGTCTATCCATGGTCCTGTTAAACCCCCTGCTACTTTAGAAGTGATTGTCTTTCTCTTGGTTCCCCACATCCATTGACAAGAACAGCAGTCAGTGTAGAGGGGCATTTTAGCAGTTCTATTACTTCCAAGAGAGCGCTCCACGGTTTGCCATGCTCGATTCAATCATTTTCCCCTCTTATAATCTTTTATTCATTACAGAAGTCATTTAAGGTACACATATTGTTTTTGTTTTTTCTCTAGTCTTGTTGGGCAGTTGTTTTCCTTTGATGTCCAATGATTAGGACAATATAAATGTTCCTCACGTTCTCAATGAGGAGGGGATGCCCACACTGAAGAGTGTTCTGTTCAGCGAAGCCCAAAGCCTCACTGGGAAACTGAGAATAGCCAATCTGACCCTTAACCCCTAAGGCTCTGTACCCTGTATAGGGCTCCATCTCTAGGTACTCTTTACGTCTTGGCAAAATCAAACAAACAACATTTTGAGACAAGAAATAGACAGATCCATCAATATTCACAGCTTCCTTCTCGTGGGGGGACACTGGTTTTGAAGGAGATGGGAGTGGACCACAGTCCCACTCACCTCCATACAGATAATTAGCAGCTTGGGTATATTAGCTTAATATGTAGTAGCACATGTAGAAAATGACCTGGAGCAGGTAGAAAGGCAGGACATTTAGAAGCAGGAATGAATAAAGCAGAATGTAAATATTGTAGAAATACTGTAAAGTAGGCAGAAGATGTATACCTAGATATGTAGCTCGGGGTCAATGTTACCTGAGCATGGAGCAGAAGTGACCTAGTTATCATACTGTAGCTGGAGCTGACTGGTCTGTGTGTGTGCTGCTCTTTGCAGTGCTGTTTCTGTACTTTTCCATTACTTCTGCTAAGAAGTGAGCGTTGCACATTCCTGTTCTGATATGGAATTATGATTTATGACCGGGCAGCTTCCTGCTTATCTCTATTGATGAGCAATACCCTCGAATTCCTCGGTGGCCCAATTCTATGCAGCAGCTATTGGCAATAAATGTAATAAAAAACATTTGGCAAATAATATGAAACACAAGATTGGGCTAGACTCCTCTGTGATGGTTTCTTTCACCACGTCATCTGTTTTCTGTTTCACCCCTCAATAAGGATTTACAAACTGTGAACTGATAATTAAAGCTGGCTTCAACACGTTTTCCTTAGAGCCTATCTGTCTCATAGCTAAATTGCTGCATTTCACCATCTCTTTTTTCCCCAAAAAAGTTTCGTTATCTGTGCTTCAGCAGAGTCGAAAATGACAACAGGAAATGACAACAGGAAATGACAACAGGAAATGAGAACATAATGGCAACAGTGGCAGTGCAAGCGTGTTCTGTGTTTTCCTTTCGTCTTTCCTCACTCCCTGTCCCTCACACATCCCCGTCCCTCACACATCCCCGTCCCTCACACATCCCCGTCCCACATTTGATGTTGATGTTTGAAAGTCTATTTCAGAGTCTAAACAGCTCCCTACACAATGTTTTACACACACAACCACACACACAAAGTACACACACACACAGACCTTGTTGTGCAGGAGCTAGAGCAGGTCTAAGGACTGCACTGTTGTCGTTTAGCCAGTATCTATCCCTCCCTCTAGGTCAGCGGAGAATATGGGCAATGGTCATGGGCAACAAAGCTCCCATTATGGCATTGAGATGTATTAAGGGCTGGGAGAACGTGGCCCTATTGGTGGCTTGTTGCACCCCACTAGGGGGGCGAACAGTGGTCCGGGGAGGGCACTTATGCTTCCTCCGCGTGACCGTGCCATCCGGGGACGTGTGGTCATATTTGCCCCCTTCAAAATCGGGCGAGGAATACTCCTTATCGGCTATCTCCTTTAAGGTATGCACCTCATTCTGCCCTTTCCCCTTGCCTCCCCTGACACGCTGGCGGGTGCAGTTCCGAGCGCGGCCTGGCCTCTGAGGGGGCGCCACCCCAGGTTGTCCCTCTGATGCTGTGCCCTCCCCGCTTATGGACGGGGGTGGATGGGGCAGAGGCGAGGGTGGCGAGGGATAGTGTGGTGACTCGTTGTGGTGAGGACGGTGGGGGTGGGAGTGAGGCGGTGGCACCGGGTGTGGCTCCTTCTTCAGAGACACCTTATCAGTCCCGGCCCAGGTCTTGCTCTGGTGCAGGGACTCAGAACCAGAGCAGTTGGGGAAGTCCTCCTTGCGGAGCTGCTTGAGGTCCTTCCCAGCCACCTCGGCCGGAGCCTGACAGCCTACGGACGAAGTAGAACCTCTGAAGCGTTTGAGCCAGTCCCACAGCGACAGGGCCTTGCAATCACACTCCCAGGGGTTGTCGTTGAGGCGCAGGTACTCCAGGGCAGGCAGCAGTGCCAGGCAGTCTCCAGACAGCTCGGTCAGTGAGTTGTTGAACAGGTAGAGGGTTGTGAGGCGACGCAGGTCGTGGAAGGCCAGGCGGTCCACCCACTGCAGCTGGTTGTGGTGCAGCAGCAGGCGGTCCAGGGCCCCCAGCCCCCGGAAGGTGTTCTGGTGCAGCGACCACAGACGGTTCCCATGCAGGAATAGGTGGCTCAGGTTGTGGAGGTCCACAAAGATGTCATCCTGCAGGAACTCCAGGTGATTATCCTGAGAACAGCCAAACACAGCAAAATGGAGAGGTTATACACCTCCGGTACTCTGTAGCACTGTACCTACCAACATGTTGTTTGGTTATAAGGTATGTGGCTACTATAAAGTAGGACAGAGAAACTAAAGCTTAACAGCCCTGGGTATATACAGTACCAGTCAAAAGTTTGGACTCACCTACTCATTCAAGGGCTTTTCTTTATTTGGACTATTTTCTACATTGTAGAACAATAGTGAAGACATCAAAACTATGAAATAACACATGTGGAATCATGTAGTAACCAAAAAAGTGTTAAACAAATCAAAATATACCCCCTTTGCGTTGATGACAGCTTCGCACACTCTTGGCATTCTCTCAAACAGCTTTATCTGGAATCCGTTCCAACAGTCTTGAAGGAGTTCCCACATATGCTGAGCACTTGTTGACTGCTTTTCCTTCACTCTGCAGTCCAACTCATCCCATCTCAATTGGGTTGAGGTCGGGTGATTGTGGAGGCCAGGTCATCTGATGCAGCACTCAATCACTCTCTTTGGTCAAATAGCCCTTACACAGCCTGGAGGTGTGTTTTGGGTCATTGTCCTGATGGAAAACAAATCATAGTCCCACTAAGTGCAAACCAGATGGGATGGTGTATTGCTGCAGAAAGCTGTGGTAGCCATGCTGGTTAAGTGTGCCTTGAATTCTAAATAAATCACAGACAGTGTCACCATCAAAGCACCCCCACACATCACACCTCCTCCTCCATGCTTCATGGTGGGAACCACACATGCGGAGATCATCCGTTCACCTACTCTGCGTCTCACAACGGCACGGCGGTTGGAACCAAAAATCTCAAATTTGGACTCATCCGACCAAAGAACAGATTTCCATCGGTCTAATGTCCATTGCTCGTGTTTATTGGCCAAAGCAAGTCTCTTCTTCTTATTGGTGTCCTTTAGTAGTGGTTTCTTTGCAGCAATTTGACCATGAAGGCCTGATTCACACAGTCTCCTCTAAACAGTTGATGTTGAGATGTGTCTGTTACTTGAATTCATTTGGGCAGTTAACTCTAATGAACTTATCCTCTGCAGCAGAGGTAACTTTGGGTCTTTCTTTCCTGAGGGGGTCCTCATGAGAGCCAGTTTCATCATATTGCTGTTTTTTGCGCACTTGTTCTTGAATTTTTATGCTCACAAAGTTCTGGAAATTTTCAAGATTGACTGACCTTCATGTCTTAATGTAATGATGGACTGTTGTTTCTCTTTGCTTATTTGAGCTGTTTAGCCATCATATGGACTTGGTATTTTACCAAATCGGGCTAACTTCTGTATACCACCCATGCCTTGTCACAACACAACTGATTGGCACAAATGCATTAAGAAGGAAAGAAATTCCACAAATGAACTTTTAACAAGGCACACCTGTTAATTGAAATGCATTCCAGGTGACTACCTCATGAAGCTGGTTGAGAGAATGCCAAGAGTGTGCAAAGCTGTCATCAAGGCAAAGGGTGGCTACTTTGAAGAATCTGTTTAACACTTTTTTGGTTACAACATGATTCCATGTGTTATTTCATAGTTGTGATGTCTTCACTATTATTCTACAATGTAGAAAATATTAAAAATAAAGAAAAATCCAGGAATCAGTAGGTGTGTCCAAACTTTTGACTGGAACTCTATATTGTATTTTCAAATGTAAAATGCAGCATTGTTTTGTTTGACTAAAAGTGTCATAGAGCCCCAGTGGCCAACGTACCTGTAGGTAGAGATACTGCAGGTTGCGTAGCCCCTGGAAGATGTTACTGGGCAGCGCACTGAGCCCACAGCGGTACAGGTGCAGAGCATGGAGCCGGCCCAGCCCATGGAAGGTGTCTGCAGCCAGGGAACGTAGGTGACGGTTGTCCCCCAGGTCCAGCTCCTCCAGCTGGGCGAAGCCGTGGAAGGTGGAGGGCTCGATGTAGGTGATGTTGTTGGAGTAGATCCACAGTGTGACCGTGGTGGGGCTGAAGTGGCCCTGCAGCAGCCGGTGGATCTTGTTGTTCTGCAGGAAGATGCGCTCGCTGTGCGGGGGAATGCCTTCGGGGACGGACAGGAAGTTGTGTGCCTGGCAGCTGACAGTACTGGGCGCGGTGTAGCAGATACAGTGGTGTGGGCAGGACCAGGAAAGCTCCAGACCACAGAGAACCAGCAGGAACTCCAGCCCGCAGCCTGGAGAGAGGACAGAGAGAAAGAAATGAATTAGAGGAGGTAGCTACATTTAGACTGGGGATTTGATTCTGAATTGAAAATCTGCCGTCTGACTTTGATGTCTATTTCGGGACATGAAAGGAAAGAAGAATGATTTTTGGAATATTATTTTCGAGGAAGTGGAGAAAGATGAGTTGGGGGGAGAGGAGAAATACTGTAAGTGGAATCAAAGTGATAAAAGAGTGAGATATTGACGAGGAATAAGGGATGGGCAAGGGGGTAGGATGATAAAGGAGATCTGGAGAAAGCCATGTCAGGAGTAAACAGTATGAGGGATGATGTAGGGAGGCCAGACCAGAGAGAGACTGTCAGATATATCTATATAAGAGAGAAAAATGGATTCTGGCCTGATAGATGACTCATGTGACCTGTTGCTATCATAGATTTTCTGGCTTCACAGAGTGGCATTGGGCCTTTGAGGAGTTCTGCTTCTATTGAGCCACTCAATGCAAGTGTGGACATTACGCTCTTGGCTTGGTATCCACAACTCCAAATCATCTGGTGTCTAAGTTGGTAACAGACTGAGGCCTGTGTTGCTCTTAGAGTCTGTTCAAGATCAGCCCAAACAATAACATGAATTTCAGTCGGTTGCTGGATCTAGTATCTCAAAAAGTCTGATTAGACCTATATTACAGTATGGGTCATTTTTGTTCATGTACTGCCTCCTGCACACACTACATTTCACTGTTCTCAGTTTTCCAATCATCTCTGTGAGATAGTATTATGATGAAGCAGTTCATCTCTGTCCATCAGCTTACTACAACTCTACTATACTCACAACCATAATCAGAGAGAGAGAGAGTGTGTGTTGGTGCTATAAATACCCTCTCATTAACCAGTCCTTTACAGCAAGGATTAGAAAATACCTGTCAAAAGGTGGGGTGAGGGATAAATGGGCTGCGGAATGCTCACTTAAACTTATGTTAAGTTTCTCAGAGACAGTCAGACTTGCTGATGTTTGGTGACACGCTTCCATAGCCCCATGGTGTGACTTATCCATCAGCTTATCTACAGGGGGAATCAACCAATGGGAGAAAAGCAGGAGTCTATCCCCTCGTAATGAGAATCCCCATTTGACAAGCGGTGGCTGTGTCCCCTTCAATTTATTATTCAAGGCACCATGGCACTCTGATTCACTCCCTCTAATCGATACGTTTCTGTTGCCTTTTAACTCGCTGCTACCTAATCCCAGGGCTGCTACACTGGAATTCAGGAGCAGGGAATTACTATTTTTCAGGACAGGAGACAGCATAGACAAGCATATTTATCTGAATATTCCTCCTCGTCCCCAAACTGTGTCTAAACTGTGACATTCAGCTTCTGACTTCACTGACCTTCAGCGGTAATTGTCAGTGTGTCTGGAGTAGAAAAGAGGAGCGGTGTGCCGTGCATCATCCTACTCGAACAGGGGCAGAAACCTCTCCTCTCCCCAGAGCGGGTCCTGTAATCCCGTTTGTCAACTGACTAACTGTGCATCTTCTCAATCCACCATGCAAACATGCTCCCGAATACAGGTCCTCTCAAGGTTGAACATTGGGGAACAATAAATAGGCTAAAGAACTGTGTGTAAAACGGTTTAACAGTGTCAGAGTACACCGCTCGTCACTGTCATCCTTTGTGGAACACAGTGTATTGTAAGAAAGGGGGTCACAGATTTGGAAGAGTCCTTGATAGTCATGTGTTGTGTACAGGTGCATTTGGTGCCATCGTGCCGGAGGGGAAAGGACTATGCATTTTGGTCAGAGGACATGGCACAGCCACTGCCCTCTCTGCCCTTGCAGCAGAGTGGCATCAGAGTCAGGACACGTTTGATGGTTCACTGCATTGGGGCACGAATCCCCTCACTCATACTGTTGGCCTACCAGTAAAGCACTATACTTGTACCTTTCACAAAGCCAAGAGAAATGTCTAGGAGGAAAACAAGATGATTACAAAATGGAACTTGATATTTCAGTCACAAGTACAGAAAAAACGACTTACATTGTTGTGAGAGGAAACGTCCCAATCAAATAGTGGTCTTTGACTTCCACTTTACATGCCACTCTTTTTCTGTTTGTCTATTTCTCTCCCTCCCCAATTTCCTTTTTCACTATAATATTTACATGGAGATGTATTGAGCATGACACTTGCTCTTTGACTGAATGAGAGGAGACATGCTGCATTGCTCCTGGGAAATAAATAAGGATATATCAAACAAATACACAGACTCAGAGAGAGTAAATGCATCACCCTGTTTGAGGAATATTTCAATGTATCACAATGCAGCCTATTTAAAAAACAGCTTTACATTCATAATTTTGACATCTTTTCTATTTACCAATGTATACTGTACTTTGGCCTTTTTCCATTATAATGTATACTGATGGATTTTCATGTACATATACATTATTGGCATTGATCTCCTACCACAAACAGCACTGTTTATGTCATAGTTTCACCCTGCTCCACTTTGTGTGGACTATACTGCTTTTTGGATGCCATTTATTTAAGAAAAACCATGTTCAAGCTATGAGTCATTGAATGGCTCAGGTAGAATGGTTTCCTTATCTATTTCATTATCCATTCAATGCCTCTTCCTTTCACCTCTCAGAGCTGCCGTCACAATAAGGCCTGTGATTATATTATACTTTCCCAGGCCTTGTGCTATCTTTATTTCCATTTTGCTTCACGCATGTCATAGAACTAAGTATCAGCATCAGCCATGACACTGGAGCGAGAGAAAGCACGAGAGGGGGACGGGAGAGAGAGGGGGAGATCCTACTTAGATAGGGAAACAATTTGAATCAGTGGCCCAGATGCTAATCAAGTTTCCTACATAAAGATTCCCCCTCCCGTATCTCCTCTGTCTTCCCCAGCATGTCAGAAGCCAGTAATTGATTCTTTACTCAGATGAATATGTTCCCTTAAATGACTGCTTCTACCATCTTATCAATTCCTTATCAGTGCCTCAGATAGAGAGAAAGGAACAGTGCAGTAGAGGGTCTTAACATTATATCACCTGTCCTCTCCGTTCACAACCTCCCCTTGGACCAGGATCTGTTCCTGTTTAGCATCCCTCCTCTCCTGTAGCAGAGAGACACGGGAGCTGTTGATGTAGATGCCATGGAGCTGCTTAAAATAACCACTAAGCTTGTCTGTGTCTCTTTGTCTCTGGTGTGAGAGAAGGGAGGGAATGTGTGAGCTCCACCCTCGATCTACTTTCAGCTCCACTCAGGGCATGGCGGCATGCTGTGGCACAGTGGCATGGCGCGACGGCTGTCTCCTCCGCAGCTGGCACCAGCTAGACTATTGCCACTAGAGACCTGGCGCTTCGCACCTGCCACTTAACCAATCTTATCACCCCCTGAGCCATTGTGGATACACAACATGCAGACACACGTATACACACGCACATGCATGCAGTCACACACAACATGCAGACACACGTATACACACGCACATGCATGCAGTCACACACAACATGCAGACACACGTATACACACGCACATGCATGCAGTCACACACAACAGGCAGACACACGTATACACACGCACATGCATGCAGTCACACACAACAGGCAGACACACGTATACACACGCAAATGCATGCAGTCACACACAACAGGCAGACACACGTATACACACGCAAATGCATGCAGTCACACACAACAGGCAGACACACGTATACACACGCACATGCATGCAGTCACACACAACAGGCAGACACACGTATACACACGCACATGCATGCAGTCACACACAACAGGCATACAGAAAAGGTTTTCTAGGAATGACTTAGACAGATCATGTGGATATAGTCAGAGTTGACAGATGTTGGTTAGGAGAGACAGACAGATTGATTTAAACAGAGAAGAGCTAAATAAGATGGTGCAGTACAGCCGTCATCAAATAAAAATGCAGGAAATGAATGTGTGTCATTATGATAATGGCATTGTTTGCTCACACAATGAGCCATTCAGCCTAAGTTGTATTATATAAGTACCTGTGGACACACAAGTGTAGATATGCCAATAATGCCTATTGGAACGCAGCGGAATAAAAGAGGTTCTGAAAGAGAGATAATGTGTTTCTGGAAATGTAGCACCACAGCTATTTCTGGTGACGACTCTCATCACTCCCTCCCTCTACCCCCCACCAACCCTCACCTATCCTCCCCAACCTCCCAGGGCCCGTCTCTCTCCCCACCCTCCCAGGGCCCGTCTCTCTCCCCACTCTCCCAGGGCCCGTCTCTCTCCCCACCCTCCCAGGGCCCGTCTCTCTCCCCACCCTCCCAGGGCCCGTCTCTCTCCCCACCCTCCCAGGGCCCGTCTCTCTCCCCCCTCCCAGGGCCCGTCTCTCTCCCCACCCTCCCAGGGCCCGTCTCTCTCCCCACCCTCCCAGGGCCCGTCTCTCTCCCCACCCTCCCAGGGCCCTCTCTCCCCACCCTCCCAGGGCCCTCTCTCCCCACCCTCCCAGGGCCCGTCTCTCTCCCCACTCTCCCAGGGCCCGTCTCTCTCCCCACCCTCCCAGGGGTCTCTCTCACAGGGCCCGTCTCTCTCCCCACTCTCCCAGGGCCCATCTCTCTCCCCACCTTCCCAGGGCCCATCTCTCTCCCCACCTTCCCAGGGCCCGTCTATCTCCACACCCTCCCAGGGCCTGTCTCTCTCCCCACCCTCCTAGAGCCTGTCTCTCTCCCCACCCTCCCAGGACCGGCGTGTCTCTCCCTACCCTCCTAAATCTTGTCTCTCTCTCTCTCCCCACCCTCCCAAGGCCTGTCTCTCTCCCCACCATCCTAGAGCTTGTCTCTCTCTCTATCTCCCCACCCTACTAGGACCGGTGTCTCTTCCTACCAACCCATCCAGGCCCGTCTCTCTCCCTGGTTGCTGATGACAGATGCTGTTAATAGCTCGTTACAGGGGAGAATGATTTAACAGCCCGCTATTGGTCCTGACGGTTGACCCTGTGACCCAGCGGTAACCCGGTCCCTTTATTCCTAGCCGTCAACGAAGGGGAAATAGATAAATAAATGAAGAAAATAAAATGGTTCTGGTCCCTAGACAGTGAGAAGTGACTGTGTAGAATATCAATGAAACATAGTTCACACTAAATTTGCCCTCATGAATAACAAATCTCTGCTAATAGGAAGGGATCGGTATGCCTGTCTCTCTACCTACCATTACACAGGACAAACTCAATTTCCTGTTTCTCTCCAAGGACCCTTGATAAGCGTCCCCTTCTATTGCCTGACCATAAATAACGCTGTAGCCTGATTTCCTCCCTAAAGGTGTTTACAGTCATGGTCATAGATACACAGTGTGTTGGACCACTAATAATGGCAAAGCAATAAACTAAGCTATTGATTGAACAGGCTCATTGTTAGCTGTAGAGCGTCAGCTGAAAAACATGGAGGGAAAGAAAGGCTCTGTATATAATTAACACCCTGTGGAGCTCCGTCATGGTCTGCTTTGATAAGACCTTGTGTAGGTGAATTTTTTCACCTAGTGGTCGTTTCAATAATTGCTGTTATTTTCACCCAGCATCTTATGCTTGAGGATAGATAAATGTAATACTTGGAAGTCAGCACATTCATGATGTTAAAGTGATTGGACTAGATAGTGGATAAGAAGGAATGGGAGGCTTCAGTGAATTGACATTCACTAAAGAGAACCTTTTAGTGTCCTCCCTCTCTCATGTCTTAAGGATCAGATTGGGAGTGCATGGTAAAGGAACTGATTGATTGGCGTGGTATGATGTCGTCCAGTGTATGGGCCACGATCAGTGCTCTCGTCACATGCAAGCACACTGGCGTCAATTAGGTCCCAGTGATCAGAACGCACAGGATCCCATAAGGATGCCCAGAGTTTTCAATTACTGTCCACCGTGGCTGGCGCTACTACAGAGAACTGGCCCGGGGGACAGACAGCCCGGAGGACAGACAGGCCCGGAGGACAGACAGGCCGGAGGACAGACAGGCACAGAGGACAGACAGCCCGGAGGACAGACAGGCCCGGAGGACAGACAGGCCCGGAGGACAGACAGCCCGGAGGACAGACAGGCACACTGCTCTCTGCCAAGAACCGTCAGCGCTACACGGATGAGCATGAATGGTTCATTATTGATGTTTGTGTCTGTTAAGTGCTTTTTATATGACAACTGTTTGATACTGGAGCACATTGGTGAAACTATGAGGCTGCTGTGCCAATAAAATGTCCTTTTAGAGTCACTATCTGGAGTAAGGAGCGTCAGAGAGGAATGGACAGAAAAAGAGAAAGGGAACGGGAGATGGAGAGAGTGAGAGAGGCAGGGAGGGAAGGATGATAGAGGAATGTATTGTAGACAGCCACACAGGTAGACAGCTACGACAGAGAGAGGTCTCCTTAGCTGAACTGGAGGTACCGGCGACTGGCCTGATGAAGATCACAATGAGAGCTCTGCGTCTCGATGCACAAACAAAGAGAGAGAGAGAAAACATGAGGGAGCGAAAGAGAGAGAGAGAGAGAAGGGAGAGATGGCGACAAAATTGATGGCAGCATTTTTCAAGTTGAGGAAGCAGAGGCTCTAAAAACATAAACAAGCCAGTCGCCATATGGAGCATGTAGGGAATGAAGGGGAGGATTTGTGTGAGACGGTGTAGATGAATAAAGCAAAGGCCGTTAGTTATTAAGACGGAATTTAAAGGTGCAGTGAGGCAGAAACAGGCGAGCATTCTGAGCCAACCACAGCTGTTCATACCTGAAATTTAATTAACACAATAATGGATGTCTTGTAGATGCTAATTGTATTTTCATATTATATTCACAGCCACATTGTCCGAGGTATAGGCTTTAGCTCCACACCTAGCTTCACACTGCCTACCGGGTAATGTAGTGTGTGAGAGGGCAGTTGCAAAACTCAACTGGCCCAAAGCTCTAAGGATGAAGCGAGGCTATCAGCTACCAACTACATTCATTTATCATGACAGTATGAAGCTAAATGATTTAAACAAATTGCGTTCCCTGTGGCGGTATCGCACTGCAACCGGCCAATCTAAACTAATGGCTTGGCCCAACCCATATAAATCATCTACCGTGTAGATATACAGTACCAGTCAAATGTTTGACACTATTTTCCACATTATAGAATAATAGTGAAGACATCAAAACTATGAAATAACACATGTGGAATCATGTAGTCACCAAAAATGTGTTAAACAAATCAAAATATATATTATATTTTAGATTCTTCAAAGTATAACGTCTGCTTCCAACTCACAATCTCAAACACATAGATCCCCTGAACGAATATCTCTCTCCAGATCCCAATCACCTGAATTCTGATCACCTGTCACACACCTGTATGTCATTATCACACACTAGTTCAGTTCTTTGCACCCCATCATTGTGAGGTATTGTTTGTTTTGTGACACACGTTCAGAGCTCTGGTTTTCCCGTGAGTTACTTCTCCTGTGTATGATAGTTTTTGCCTGCCTCACTAACAACGCCTTTTGCCTGTTCCCTGCCTGTACTTTAGCCTTTTATCGGATTTCCTGTTATCAACCTATTACCTGATCTCCCGAACTACGTTACTAGCCTTTTCCCTGCCTGTACTGTTGCCCTTTTGGACCCCTGTGTATGACCTTCTGCCTGCCCCTGGACCCAGCTACCTGCCTCCTCCTGTGTATGACCTTCTGCCTGCCCCTGGACCCAGCTACCTGCCTCCTCCTGTGTATGACCTTCTGCCTGCCCCTGGAACCAGCTACCTGCCTCCTCCTGTGTATGACCTTCTGCCTGCCCCTGGAACCAGCTGCCTGCCTCCTCCTGTGTATGACCTTCTGCCTGCCCCTGGAACCAGCTACCTGCCTCCTCCTGTGTATGACCTTCTGCCTGCCCCTGGAACCAGCTACCTGCCTCCTCCTGTGTATGACCTTCTGCCTGCCCCTGGACCCAGCTACCTGCCTCCTCCTGTGTATGACCTTCTGCCTGCCTCTGGACCCAGCTGCCTGCCTCCTCCTGTGTATGACCTTCTGCCTGCCCCTGGACCCAGCTACCTGCCTCCTCCTGTGTATGACCTTCTGCCTGCCCCTGGAACCAGCTACCTGCCTTCTATGACCCAGCTACCTGTCTCCTCCTGTGTATGACCTTCTGCCTGCCCCTGGACCCAGCTGCCTGCCTCCTCCTGTGTATGACCTTCTGCCTGCCCCTGGACCCAGCTACCTGCCTCCTCCTGTGTATGACCTTCTGCCTGCCTCTGGACCCAGCTGCCTGCCTCCTCCTGTGTATGACCTTCTGCCTGCCTCCTCCTGTGGTCCTTTACAAATAAACACCTGCTGCGCTTGAAACCAGCTCTCTGTCTCCCCTCGTGTTCATTACACAAAGTAGCCACCCTTGATGACAGCTTTGCACACTCTTGGCATTCTCTCAACCAGCTTCATGAGGAATGTTTTCCAAACAGTCTTGAAGGAGTTCCCACATATGCTGAGCACTTGTTGGATGCTTTTCCGTCACTCTCACCCCAAACCATATCAATTGGGTTGAGGTCAGGTGATTGTGGAGGCCAGGCCATCTGATGCAGCACTCAATCACTCTCCTTCTTGGTCAAATAGCCCTTACATATCCTGGAGGTGTGTTGGGTCGTTGTCCTGTTGAAAAACAAATGACAGTCCCACTAAGCTTAAACCAGATGGGATGGCGTATCGCTGCAGAATGCTGTGGTAGCCATGCTGGTTAAGTGTGCCTTGAATTCTAAATAAATCACAGTGTCACCAGCAAAGCTCCATCACACGTCCTCCTCCATGGTTCACGGTGGGAAATACACATGTGGAGATCATTCGTTCATCTACTCTGTGTCTCACAAAGACACAGCAGTTGGGATCAAAAATCTAAAATTTTGACTCCTCAGACCAAATGAAAGATTTCCACCAGTCTAATGTCCGTTACTTGTGTTTCTTGGCCCAAGCAAGTCTCTTCTTCTTATTGGTGTCCTTTAGTAGTGGTTTCTTTGCAGCAATTCGACCATGAAGGCCTGATTCATGCAGTCTCCTCTGAACAGTTGATGTTGAAACGTGTCTGTTACTTGAACTCTGTGAAGCATTTATTTGGGCTGCAAACTGAGGTGCAGTTAACTCTAATGAACTTATCCTCTGCAGCAGAGGTAACTCAGGGTCTTCCTTTCCTGTGGCGGTCCTCATGAGAGCCAGTTTCATCATAGCGCTTGATGATTTTTGCGACTGCACTTGACAAAACGTTCAAAGTTATTGAAATGTTTCAGATTGACTGACCTCCATGTCTTAAAGTAATGATTGACTGTCGTTTCACTTTGCTTATTTGAGCTGTTCTTGCCATAATATGTCTTTGGTCTTTTACCAAATAGGGCTCTCTTCTGTATTCCACCCATACCTTGTCACAACACAACTGATTGTCTCAAACGCATTAAGAAGGAAAGAAATTCCACAAATGAACTTTTAACAAGGCACACCTGTTAATTGAAATGCATTCCAGGTGACTACCTCATGAAGCTGGTTGAGAGAATGCCAAGAGTGTGCAAAGCTGTCATCAAGGCAAAGGGTGGCTACTTTGAAGAATCTAAATAATATTTTGATTTGATTAACACTTTTTTGGGGGGTTACTACATGATTCCATATGTGTTATTTCATAGTTTTGATGTCTTCAATATTATTCTACAATGTAGAAAATATTAAAAATAAAGAAAAAACATTAGAATGAGTAGGTGTGTCCAGACTTTTGACTGCTACTGTATGTAGTTCATGCATTTCCTGCAAAGTGATACAGGGAATGTGTAATTTAATTCCCATATTGCGTCCCTCCACTAGTGAGCACTGTGAACACTGATAATTGTGTTTCAGTGTTGGGAGTGGGTTGATGGCATAGCAGTAGCTTGGTCTCTGTAGAGAGTCACATGGTTGGGTCTCGTGTGGCTCAGTTGGTAGAGCATGGCATTTGCAACGCCAGGGAGGACCAGTACCAACAAATATGAAAACGTGTAGACCCACTACTGTATGTTACTCTGGATAAGAGTGTCTGCTAAATGACTAGAATGAATGTAGAATGTAGAAATAGGTCACCAGACAAATTGCCAAGATTGGAGGTTCCAATATGTTCTATTCATTATTTTTCTATGGTGGTGGAACAGGCCAGGGAGACGGTCTCCTCTAGTTCAGCGTTTCCCAAACTCGGTTCTGGGGGGGCACATTTTGGCTTTTGCCCTAGCACTACACAGCTGATTCAAATAATCAAAGCTTGATGATGAGTTCATTATTTTAATCAGCTGTGTAGTGCTAGGGAAAAACCCAAATGTGCCCCCAGGGTGCCCCAGGACTGAGTTTAGGAGACACTGCTCTAGTCCATTTCATTGCTCCTCATGTCTGCACTGTCATTCAGCCCACCCCTTGAATAACAGCAGCACAGACTGGTTTCAGACCCAGACAGATATGGATACAGGACTCTGCACTTGCACCATCATTATAACTAGGGCTTGGGAGTTGTTTTCTGACCATGTGACCTGACCAGGAAATAGACTGGGCCCTGGTTCTAATATGTGGAAACAGGGTTGTTGACCATTCCCCGCTGTAGCTTTAAGCTTGTTTCCGGCCCATAGACCAGTCAGCTTGAATACAAAGCATAATGTGACTGGCCTGTGAGCAATTTACTCGATGAATAAACAATGTCTCCACTAACATGAATATGTTACATACGACACACATTAATGCCCAGCCCGGATCCCTGATTGGTTAGTGAGTTGTTACTTGGTTACTGAGGGGTAAAAAGAGCAATTTGTGTTAGCGAGTGTTCCGTGAAACATTACGCAACCTTTACACAATCACTTCACACCAACCCCCTCTACAGCATGCTGTGACTTCTACAGGTTCTACCATCCTCCACCTACACACAACACCTAAATCATATGTTTCCCAGAGTCACATAGAGAGTTGGGAGAGTTCTCCATTGCTAAGTGATATTTGATGCTTCCGCGATGTGCTGTTTATTTCTGATAGTTTTCTAAACCTATGAAGGTGTCCTGTGAAAGCAGATATGCAGTTTGTTGACACCACAACACAGTACAGACTTGGAGACACATTATCCCCAATCAAATCACTTTGTATTGGTGAAATGCACATATTTTGCAGATGTTATTGCAGGTGTAGTGAAATGCTTGTGTTCCTAGCTCCAATGGTGTAGTAATATGTAACAATATGCAACAATACAGACAGATGCAAATCAATAAAAACATCTGTTAAATTCGCAGCTCTGTTTTGCTTGTTTTACAGCGGGTCATTTCATAGGGAATAGGGAGGCGCTCTCGTATCGTTACGTCACCTAAATGTTTTGAATAAAGGCCTTAACATGGCAACCGTTGTAAAACCTGGCCCAACTCTCTCTATGGCTGGTGCTTCCTATTAATTATCCCAATCTCTTGTGTCTCTCTAGTCAATTAAATCCAGTCCATCTATTTTTGTTATGTGGAGATGAACGTCCTTGACTAACACTGGACATCCTGGTCTCTCCTCTATCTGAATGAATGTCCTTGACTAACACTGGACATCCTGGTCTCTCCTCTATCTGAATGAACGTCCTTGACTAACACTGGACATCCTGGTCTCTCCTCTATCTGAATGAACGTCCTTGACTAACACTGGACATCCTGGTCTCTCCTCTATCTGAATGAACGTCCTTGACTAACACTGGACATCCTGGTCTCTCCTCTATCTGAATGAACGTCCTTGACTAACACTGGACATCCTGGTCTCTCCTCTATCTGAATGAACGGTCAGTAAAAGCTTTTTAGATGAATGATTTAGAACTTGATGTGTGCGTTTCTCACCACGAATCAGGTCAAAGGACTCAAGCCACACATCCTTGAGCTGAAGGAGATCATTTTCCAGCTCGCTTCATTCCTTCCTACCCATGTCATCCCTACCTACCCATGTCATCCCTACCTACCCATGTCATCCCTACCTACCCATGTCATCCCTACCTACCCATGTCATCCCTACCTACCCATGTCATCCCTACCTACCCATGTGATCCCTACCTACCCATGTCTCCCTACCCATGTCATCCCTACCTACCCATGTCATCCCTACCTACCCATGTCATCCCTACCTACCCATGTCATCCCCCTACCCTACCCATGTCATCCCTACCTACCCATGTCATCCCTACCTACCCATGTCATCCCTACCTACCCATGTCATCCCTACCTAGCCATGTCATCCCTACCTACCCATGTCATCCCGACCTACCCATGTCATCCCCACCTACCCATGTCATCCCAGCCTACCCATGTCATCCCTGCCTACCCATGTCATCCCTACCTACCCATGTTAACCCTACCTACCCTTGTCATCCCAGCCTACCCATGTCATCCCTACCTACCCATGTCATCCCTACCTACCCATGTCATCCCAGCCTACCCATGTCATCCTACCTACCCATGCCATCCCTACCTACCCATGTCATCCCAGCCTACCCATGTCATCCCTACCTACCCATGTCATCCCTACCTACCCATGTCTCCCTACCTACCCATGTCATCCCTACCTACCCATGTCATCCCTACCTACCCATGTCATCCCTACCTACCCATGTCTCCCTACCTACCCATGTCATCCCTACCTACCCATGTCATCCCTACCTACCCATGTCATCCCTACCTAGCCATGTCATCCCTACCTACCCATGTCATCCCGACCTACCCATGTCATCCCCACCTACCCATGTCATCCCAGCCTACCCATGTCATCCCTGCCTACCCATGTCATCCCTACCTACCCATGTTAACCCTACCTACCCATGTCATCCCTACCTACCCATATCATCCCAGCCTACCCATGTCATCCCTACCTACCCATGTCATCCCTACCTACCCATGTCATCCCAGCCTACCCATGTCATCCCTACCTACCCATGCCATCCCTACCTACCCATGTCATCCCAGCCTACCCATGTCATCCCTACCTACCCATGTCATCCCTACCTACCCATGTCATCCCTACCTACCCATGTCATCCCAGCCTACCCATGTCATCCCTACCTACCCATGTCATCCCTACCTACCCATGTCATCCCTACCTACCCATGTCATCCCTACCTACCCATGTCATCCCTACCTACCCATGTCATCCCTACCTACCCATGTCATCCCTACCTACCCATGTCTCCCTACCTACCCATGTCTCCCTACCTACCCATGTCATCCCTACCTACCCATGTCATCCCTACCTACCCATGTCATCCCTACCTACCCATGTCATCCCCACCTACCCATGTCTCCCTACCTACCCATGTCTCCCTACCTACCCATGTCATCCCTACCTACCCATGTCATCCCTACCTACCCATGTCATCCCTACCTACCCATGTCATCCCTACCTACCCATGTCATCCCCACCTACCCATGTCATCCCTACCTACCCATGTCATCCCTACCTACCCATGTCATCCCTACCTACCCATGTCATCCCTACCTAGCCATGTCATCCCTACCTACCCATGTCATCCCGACCTACCCATGTCATCCCCACCTACCCATGTCATCCCAGCCTACCCATGTCATCCCTGCCTACCCATGTCATCCCTACCTACCCATGTTAACCCTACCTACCCTTGTCATCCCAGCCTACCCATGTCATCCCTACCTACCCATGTCATCCCTACCTACCCATGTCATCCCAGCCTACCCATGTCATCCCAACCTACCCATGCCATCCCTACCTACCCATGTCATCCCAGCCTACCCATGTCATCCCTACCTACCCATGTCATCCCTACCTACCCATGTCATCCCTACCTACCCATGTCATCCCTACCTACCCATGTCATCCCAGCCTACCCATGTCAACCCTATCCCTACCCATGTCATCCCTACCTACCCATGTCATCCCAGCCTACCCATGTCATCCCAGCCTACCCATGTCATCCCTACCTACCCATGTCATCCCTACCTACCCATGTCATCCCTACCTACCCATGTCATCCCTACCTACCCATGTCATCCCTGCCTACCCATGTCATCCCTACCTACCCATGTCATCCCTACCTACCCATGTCATCCCTACCTACCCATGTCATCCCACCTACCCATGTCATCCCGACCTACCCATGTCATCCCGACCTACCCATGTCATCCCGACCTACCCATGTCATCCCTACCTACCCATGTCATCCCTACCTACCCATGTCATCCCTACCTACCCATGTCATCCCTACTTACCCATGTCATCCCAGCCTACCCATGTCATCCCTACCTACCCATGTCATCCCTACCTAGCCATGTCATCCCTACCTACCCATGTCATCCCAGCCTACCCATGTCATCCCAGCCTACCCATGTCATCCCTGCCTACCCATGTCATCCCATCCTACCCATGTCATCCCTGCCTACCCATGTCATCCCTACCTACCCATGTCATCCCTACCTACCCATGTCATCCCTACCTACCCATGTCATCCCAGCCTACCCATGTCATCCCTACCTACCCATGTCATCCCTACCTACCCATGTCATCCCTGCCTACCCATGTCATCCCTACCTACCCATGTCATCCCTACCTACCCATGTCATCCCTGCCTACCCATGTCATCCCTACCTACCCATGTCATCCCTACCTACCCATGTCATCCCTGCCTACCCATGTCATCCCCTACCTACCCATGTCATCCCTACCTACCCATGTCATCCCTACCTACCCATGTCATCCCTACCTACCCATGTCATCCCCACCTACCCATGTCATCCCAGCCTACCCATGTCATCCCAGCCTACCCATGTCATCCCTGCCTACCCATGTCATCCCATCCTACCCATGTCATCCCTGCCTACCCATGTCATCCCTACCTACCCATGTCATCCCTACCTACCCATGTCATCCCTACCTACCCATGTCATCCCAGCCTACCCATGTCATCCCTACCTACCCATGTCATCCCTACCTACCCATGTCATCCCTGCCTACCCATGTCATCCCTACCTACCCATGTCATCCCTACCTACCCATGTCATCCCTGCCTACCCATGTCATCCCTACCTACCCATGTCATCCCTACCTACCCATGTCATCCCTGCCTACCCATGTCATCCCTACCTACCCATGTCATCCCTACCTACCCATGTCATCCCTGCCTACCCATGTCATCCCTGCCACACATGATTCCCTACCTACCCATGTCATCCCAGCCTACCCATGTCATCCCTACCTACCCATGTCATCCCGACCTACCCATGTCATCCCGACCTACCCATGTCATCCCGACCTACCCATGTCATCCCTACCTACCCATGTCATCCCTGCCTACCCATGTCATCCCTACCTACCCATGTCATCCCTACTTACCCATGTCATCCCAGCCTACCCATGTCATCCCTACCTACCCATGTCATCCCTACCTAGCCATGTCATCCCTACCTACCCATGTCATCCCAGCCTACCCATGTCATCCCAGCCTACCCATGTCATCCCTGCCTACCCATGTCATCCCATCCTACCCATGTCATCCCTGCCTACCCATGTCATCCCTACCTACCCATGTCATCCCTACCTACCCATGTCATCCCTACCTACCCATGTCATCCCAGCCTACCCATGTCATCCCTACCTACCCATGTCATCCCTACCTACCCATGTCATCCCTGCCTACCCATGTCATCCCTACCTACCCATGTCATCCCTACCTACCCATGTCATCCCTGCCTACCCATGTCATCCCTACCTACCCATGTCATCCCTACCTACCCATGTCATCCCTGCCTACCCATGTCATCCCTACCTACCCATGTCATCCCTACCTACCCATGTCATCCCTACCTACCCATGTCATCCCTACCTACCCATGTCATCCCCACCTACCCATGTCATCCCAGCCTACCCATGTCATCCCAGCCTACCCATGTCATCCCTGCCTACCCATGTCATCCCATCCTACCCATGTCATCCCTGCCTACCCATGTCATCCCTACCTACCCATGTCATCCCTACCTACCCATGTCATCCCTACCTACCCATGTCATCCCAGCCTACCCATGTCATCCCTACCTACCCATGTCATCCCTACCTACCCATGTCATCCCTGCCTACCCATGTCATCCCTACCTACCCATGTCATCCCTACCTACCCATGTCATCCCTGCCTACCCATGTCATCCCTACCTACCCATGTCATCCCTACCTACCCATGTCATCCCTGCCTACCCATGTCATCCCTGCCACACATGATTCCCTGGTCTTAATAAAGAACCTGGCTGCTTGCTGCTTTAATAGATGCATGCTTACAGCAGCTGCCTTGCATTTAAACCATTTATGTGCCCTAGATTTTACAGATCAATTATTCAGTGCAGGTGAGTTTGGTTCTCTGCGCATGAAATGTTTTTAAAGACACATACAATCGTATGCGCACACACGCACACACACACGCACACACACGCACACACACAGTGTATACTGCACAACCCACACAGACACAGATTCAACAGAACTCTCTAAAGGAGCTTGCAGAAATCTGAAGGGTAAACATCAGTCCATTGTTGCTCATTAGGAGAAGAGAGTGTGTTGAATAAGAGGAGCAGAGCCATTACTGGTTGGGGAGTGATCTGAGCTGACATGGAACCTAGAGGGAGGTGTCCCTGCAGCTATAAGACCTACCAGAACAACATGCACACATACATAAAACACACACATGGTTGTCATTTAGCAGACACTCTTATCTCCCCAAACACACACACACACATATGCACAGACGCACACTCCCGCCCCAACAATCAGAGCGCACATAACTAAGGTAATATATGGTCAATATACTGTATTGTTGTGACATTGTTAGCTATTAATTGATAGATATTACTGCACTGTTGGAGCTAGAAACACAAGCATTTTGCTACACCCGCAATAACATCTGCTAAACACGTGTATGTGACCAATAACATTTCATTTGAGCTTGGAGAGAGCCTTCTCCACTAAATCCCCTTGGCAAAAATAAAATTGTTTTATGCATATACATGAATATAGTTGTTTGCATACACTAATGCAGTTACCTGCACCAAATATCATAGTGAGTAGTCTGTCTGTACGGTAAATAATATACATACATAGCTAGATTTGTGCTGGTGTGCAGGCAAACGTCTGTGTGAATATGGGAGGATACGGAGTACAGTGAAGAGAAGACATGAGGGAGAGAGGGTAGAAGGAGGGGGTAGGGAGGGGAGATAGAGGGGGAGACAGGAGAGAGAGAGGGGTAGGGAGGGGGGAGAGAGGGGTAGGGAGGGGTAGGGAGGGGAGAGAGAGGGGTAGGGAGGGGAGAGAGGGGGTAGGGAGGGGAGAGAGGGGGTAGGGAGGGGAGAGAGAGGGGTAGGGAGGGGTAGGGAGGGGAGAGAGAGGGGTAGGGAGGGGAGAGAGGGGGTAGGGAGGGGAGAGAGGGGGTAGGGAGGGAGAGAGAGGGGGAGACAGGGAGAGAGAGAGGGGTCCTCAGAGAGAGGGGTAGGGAGGGGAGAGAGGGGGTAGGGAGGGGAGAGAGAGGGGGAGACAGGGAGAGAGAGAGGGGTAGGGAGGGGAGAGAGAGGGGTAGGGAGGGGAGAGAGGGGGTAGGGAGGGGAGAGAGAGGGGGAGACAGGGAGAGAGAGAGGGGTAGGGAGGGGAGAGAGAGGGGGAGACAGGGAGAGAGAGAGGGGTAGGGAGAGAGGGGTGAGAGAGGGGGAGACAGGAGAGAGAGAGGGGTGAGAGAGGGGTAGGGAAAGAGGGGTGAGAGAGGGGTAGGGAGAGAGGGTTGAGAGAGGGGAGACAGGGAGAGAGAGAGGGGTAGGGGTAGGGAGAGAGGGGGAGACAGGGAGAGAGGGGTGAGAGAGGGGGAGACAGGAGAGAGAGAGGGGTAGGGAGGGGAGAGAGAGGGAGAGAAGGTAGAAGGAGGGGTAGGGAGGGGAGAGAGAGGGGGAGACAGGGAGAGAGAGGGGTAGGGAGGGAGAGAGAGGGGGAGACAGGGAGAGAGAGGGGTAGGGAGGGGAGAGAGAGGGGGAGACAGGGAGAGAGAGAGGTGTAGGGAGGGGAGAGAGAGCGGGAGACAGGGAGCGAGAGAGGGGTAGGGAGGGGAGAGAGGTCTTAAGAGAGTAATCTTTTCATTAGCTGCACTTTTTCAGACCCTGAGAGCTTCACCATTGATCCTGTTGTAATGTCAATGAATTAATTGTACAGGGCCTCAACACGGCTTATCACCACCAAGGCCGCTGTGCTGACACTCTCTCAACACACACAAACACACACACATGCACACACACTCTCACTGCACTACTCCCCTTCTGCTGGAATGGGAGAAAATAATTCAACCACTTTCCTATGCCACGCACCATTGTGCCTCTATTCCACACCCCATCAATCCTTTCTCTGCCTGCATCTTCCATTTTTCCTATTGATTTTCACTTTTTTTTGCTTGCCTGCTTTGTTTTCGTTCAATCGGACTTGGGTCTCATATTGCTTTGACTCTCAAATGACGAGTGATGATCTTCTCATTCTCCCTGTTCTCCTCAGCACATTAGAGTGTCTCTCCTTCAGTGTCTGTTCTCCTCAGCACATTAGAGTGTCTCTCCTTCAGTGTCTGTTCTCCTCAGCACATTAGAGTGTCTCTCCTTCAGTGTCTGTTCTCCTCAGCACATTAGAGTGTATGTCCATCAGTGTCTGTTCTCCTCAGCACATTAGAGTGTCTCTCCTTCAGTGTCTGTTCTCCTCAGCACATTAGAGTGTATGTCCATCAGTGTCTGTTCTCCTCAGCACATTAGAGTGTCTCTCCTTCAGTGTCTGTTCTCCTCAGCACATTAGAGTGTCTCTCCTTCAGTGTCTGTTCTCCTCAGCACATTAGAGTGTCTCTCCTTCAGTGTCTGTTCTCCTCAGCACATTAGAGTGTCTCTCCTTCAGTGTCTGTTCTCCTCAGCACATTAGAGTGTATGTCCTTCAGTGTCTGTTCTTCTCTCTCTCTCCTCTCTCTGCTCAGACTGCTCTGCCTCCATTTTAACCCATCATCTCCCCCCTGTCTTTTGTGGGTGGGTATTGAGTGTCTACACACGCTCTTCTGGGACTACCCCCCTGACGGCCGTTCCTGCCAGTTCAGTTTTTAACACAAATATTTAGCACTCATCTTCACTCCAAACCTGTTCTGGGGAGAATTGTCAATGTCTTTCTTTCCCTCTTTCTTTCTCTCATTCATAGAACCCTTCCCTTCTCTCCCTCCCTCCCCTCAGGTGTCACTTCCCCCTCGCTGTTCACTATGTTTTTGTTTTTCAGTTCCGCAACACATGAGGCTTCTCTGGATAAAACACAGTCCCTGCCTAGTGGTGATTAAAGAGGGCCCAGTCTGGCCGTTTGAGATAGTACAGCAGCTTATGGGATTCACTGGGAGAAACACTACATCACTACACTCACATCAAAGTCCTCCCCATCATCAAGCCTTCAAAACGCTTCATCCAATAATGATTTTCTTATTCTTACTACTTAGAGCAAGACAGTTTTTATCCATAAAGGGGGATCTGAGGATCATGACAAATCACTCGATCTTTTCCTTAGACATGCTTCTGAACGTTTCATCACTGTACCGTTGAGAAGTTTGTCCTCGTAAACCTGAGCCCTCTCGAGGTGGTTGGACAGCGAGGAGAACCACTCGGCTCCTCCTCCAGTCCTCCATCTCTCCTCCTAGTTGCCTTGTTTAGCATGCATCTCCTCTTAGTTTGTGAGTGCTCCCTATCCTCTGTCTCCTTATAATGCTTGGGTTCTTAACTGACTTGCCTAGTTAAATAAAAGGTAAAAATGCGCCCTTCTCGGTCCAGACGCTCTGGGAATATGTGGTTATGTTTTCCACAGTGATGGTGAGGGATTAATGTCACTGCTTGTAATGACTTAGTCCCTTGAACTGTCTGACACCAAGGCATGAGACACCCTGAAAACCTGCCCCCAACCGTGCACTGATAAAGGTGAGCCCTCGTTAAGAAAGACCAGGCTATTCTGTTCATGAGGCAAGATGATGAAGTCAGATTCCCCCGGGTTACTCAGCTCGTCTCCTTCAAGACGGATAACGAGAAGGAGAGCCAAGGACAGAGTGGCGGAGAGAGAGAGAGACGGGTTTGTCTACACTAGAAAGTATGAGCAAAATTTCAGAGAGAGAAAAATGAGTGGAAATGGGGAATGTGAAAGCACCCACAGAGAGCAGAGAGACTGAGGGGAAGGAGCTGAAGATAATGACCTGCATTTTCTGTGTGTGTCATGCAGGACTCTTTCACACAAGACTGACTTAGACTCGTAAAGCGCTTTGCATATCTCCCCATTGGGGTTATTATCTTCATACCTCTGTGCTCTTCAACCACCAACCATCCCTCTGCCCCCTCTCCTCTCCATCCCTCTGCCCCCTCTCCTCTCCATCCCTCTGCCCCCTCTCCTCTCCATCCCTCTGCCCCCTCTCCTCTCCATCCCTCTGCCCCCTCTCCTCTCCATCCCTCTGCCCCCTCTCCTCTCCATCCCTCTGCCCCGTCTCCTCTCCATCCCTCTGCCCCCTCTCCTCTCCATCCCTCCCTCCCCCTCTCCTTTCCTCTCCATCCCTCTGCCCCCTCTCCTCCTCTCCATCCCTCTGCCCCCTCTCCTCTCCATCCCTCCCCCCCCTCTCCTCTCCATCCCTCCCTCTCTCCTCTCCATCCCTCCCTCTCTCCTCTCCATCCCTCCCTCTCTCCTCTCCATCCCCCCCCTCTCCTCTCCATCCCTCCCTCTCTCCTCTCCATCCCTCCCTCTCTCCTCTCTAACCCTTCTTCTCTCTCTCCTCTCCACCCCTCCCTCCCCCCCTCTCCTCTCCATCCCTCCCTCTCTCCTCTCCATCCCTCCCTCTCTCCTCTCTAACCCTGCTTCCCTCTCTCCTCTTCACCCATCCCTCTCTCCTCTCTATCCCTCCCTCTCTCCTCTCTAACCCTTCTTCTCTCTCTCCACCCCTCCCACCCCCTCTCCTCTCTATCCCTCCCCCTCTCCTCTCCATCCCTCCCTCTCTCCTCTCCATCCCTCCCTCTCTCCTCTCTAACCCTGCTTCCCTCTCTCCTCTTCACCCATCCCTCTCTCCTCTCCATTCCTCCCTCTCTCCTCTCTAACCCTTCTTCTCTCTCTCCTCTCCACCCCTCCCTCCCCTCTCCTCTCCATCCCTCCCTCTCTCCTCTCCTCTCCATTCCTCCCTCTCTCCTCTCCATTCCTCCCTCTCTCCTCTCTAACCCTCCCTCTCTCCTCTCTAACCCTTCTTCTCTCTCTCCTCTCCATCCCTCCCTCTCTCCTCTCTAACCCTCCTTCTCCATCTCCTCTCCACCCCTGCCCTCGCTCTAGACAGAGCTCCCATGGGGGACAGGCTGAGCAGCCTCAGCCCTGTTTCACCTCAGAGACCCTGCGGAACAGAGACAGCAAAGCCCAAACTCAAACATGGCAGGATTCCGAAATGATTCTTTTCTGATGGGCTTTTGTGCACTTGGCTCGGTGCTGGAGTTGAGGGCACACCCCTCCACTCTCACTGGAACTAAAGCAGCAGCTGGGACTATAGGATGAGATGAGTAGAGTGAATTTTCCTCTGGAGAGAGACATGCTGTGCAGAATAGGAGATGAAGATCACTTGTTAATACCAGAGTGTGTCACCAAATGTTCTGCCATTAGCTTATGTAACACGTCTAGTCAACAAAGGGGCAGAAAATGAAGGAGTGTTTCTCTATCCTTCCAATGGTAATGTCCACGGCACACTACTCTACATTATAGCAGACCCTCTTATTCAGCGAGACATACAGGAGCAATTAGGGACAGATTATTCAACTAATCAGCTCAGGATGCAAACCAGCAACATTTCGGTTACTGGCCCAACGCTCTTAACCGCTGGGCTACCTGCCACACCTACATGACGCTTAGTATGGGATAATACCAGGGCAGTTCTATTATAGGAATGGGGAAATACAATTGAGGTTTGCCTGAAGTGATAAGAGAAATGGGATTAATGTAGAAGCTAGACTTGGGAGTGTAGAGAAAGAGAGGGAAGTAGTATATAGTACAGCTAATTAGAAGTGGAACAGGATGTACATTCAATGGTATGATAATCAAATAAATCAATAAAATGTCACCATTTTCAGTATATTACAATATTGGCTTGTGCTTTTTTGTATAAAGATGGAGAGATTCTCAGTTCCTAACTAGAGAGCCAGGAAGTTTGAAGGTCGGGGAAGGATAATGTTCTGACTGATACGGTATGTGCACCTCGCTGCGTTTCTATGATTTCCCATGTTTCCCATTCATTTTTCCACATACAGTATGCATGCCCTGTGACATGGCCTTGCAATCATTACCATACCACTGTATAGCCTTTGTTTAAGGATATTACTATTTCACAATCTTATCTGACGTTTATCGGTACATCGTTCCACCTTTACGAGCTTACGTGATGATATAATAGATCATTTCCATCATTCACAATCCTATAACCTTCTTCCATATTTTGAACAAGGGCCATTAACATTCACACATGCTAGCCTGCAGGCAGCCACGCACACACATGCATACCCCTACTTTATACATGTATAAAAAAAAAACTCATTTAGGTTCCAGACTTCAATTCAATGTTTTCATTGGCTCATTAGGTAAGGCAATGATTGTGAAGGTCGGCTTGTTTGTTGATTACTGAGACTGACATAGATTTTTGTGAGTGAGTAGTAGTGAGCGAGAGTGAGTGAGTGAGTGAGTGAGTGAGTGAGTGAGTGAGTGAGTGAGTGAGTGAAAGAGAGAGAGAATCCTGTTGTTCAGTACTCAGGTATTGTTAGCCTGATGCTGCCCAGTCTCTCCTTCCCGGCAGTGACAGACAGGCATGGTGTTTGAAAGTGTAATTCTAAGGAGAGCTAATGCACCGCACCCTGTACTTAGAGCCAAGGAGAAAATGTACCTTTTTTCTCTCAGAGACTAATAACACTGGAGGAGTCAGAGAAATTACCATAGAGGTACAAATGTGCATCAAATGCTTTCACTGGAGATGAAGAATGGCCTGTTAAGTGTAGCAGATTTGCAGGAGTGACAAAACAGAAATTGTAAGCTTATTTTTCCTATAGAAATAACTGGTGTGGGGCGGTGGTGTATCAGAGAAATGTGATTGGTTGATGTGTTGAGCGATGGAACAACAGATATGATGGTCCACCTAGCCCAAGGAGATGGGGAATGATGGCTATGATGAGACTAAAGGTATGTTCCAAATGGCACCCTATTCCCTATATAGTGCACTACTTTTGCCCAAGGTCACTACAGACATAGAGGATAGTAGGTGCCATTTGGGACCCATCTTAATTAAGACTGATGAGAACATTCATTCTGAGTACTTTTAAAAGTAACGGGAACTCTCTGGCCCCACAGCAACATTGCTTGTTCTGTATGCTCTGTCACAGATCATATAGTTTGGATTCACTAGAGCGCTTTGACGAACAGAAATCAATCCCTCATTATCTGATTTCAGATATCTTCAGTCCATCAACACGTCTATAAACCTGTTGCATTATCACTGAAATATGCTCTCTGCTTGTAAGATATGCTGGTGATAATACAACCTTTTCTGTTGCAGTCAAATATGTTGTAAATAAGCTTCACGTTAGTGATCTGAGGAGTACCCAGCCAGACGTGATCCCAGCCAGACGTGATCCCAGCCAGGCGTGATCGCAGCCAGACATGATCGCAGCCAGACGTGATCGCAGCCAGGCGTGATCCCAGCCAGACGTGATCCCAGCCAGGCGTGATCCCAGCCAGGCGTGATCCCAGCCAGGCGTGATCCCAGCCAGACGTGATCCCAGCCAGGCGTGATCCCAGCCAGACGTGATCCCAGCCAGACGTGATCCCAGCCAGACGTGATCCCAGCCAGACGTGATCCCAGTCAGACGTGATCCCAGCCAGGCGTAATCCCAACCAGGCGTGATCCCAGCTCCACAAGAGGACAGGCTACAGTGGATTTGTATCTGGACACACACTCACTGTTTGTAGAAATGTGTGACACTGAGTAAGACAGGTAAAAGGCCAAAGCTGACACACACCCGCAAATGTTTTATAGACTTGCTGACTAATGGAAAGCAAACTATCAAAAGAAAGTTGCACACTTTAATTATGCTCCCAAAAATGTAATGGCTATACAGTAGCAACCAACGTTTTATCACGAAATGTATTTTACTAGCATTACATGCTAGGAATACACTTCAACGTAACTTGGTTCAAGTATTTACGATGTAACCCTGAAGAAGGCACTGCGTTCAGAAAAGATGGTAGCTATACCCATTAAACGTGTGGGAGCATCATTAGAGTGTGGGAGCATCATTAGAGCATGGGAGCATCATTAGAGTGTGGGAGCATCATTAGAGTGTGGAGCATCATTAGAGTTTTGGTGCATCATTAGAATCTGGAGCATCATTAGAGTGTGTGGCATCATTAGAGTGTGGAGCATCATTACAATGTGGAGCATCATTAGAGTGTGGGTGTGGGAGCATCATTGGAGTGTGGAGCATCATTAGAGTGTGGAGCATGATTAGAGTGTGGGAGCATCATTAGAAGGTGGAACATCATTAGAGTGTAGGAGCATCAATAGAGTGTGGGATCATCATTACTGTGTGGGAGCATCATTGGAGTGTGGAGCATCATTAGAGTGTGGGTGTGGGAGCATCATTGGAGTGTAGAGCATCATTAGAGTGTGGGAGCATCATTAGAGTGTGGAGCATCATGAGAATGTGGAGCATCATTAGAGTGTGGGAGCATCATTAGAGTGTGGAGCATCATTAGGTGTGGGAGCATCATTGGAGTGTGGAGCATCATTAGAGTGTGGGAGCATCATTAGAGCATGGGAGCAACATTGGTGTGTGGGAGCATCATTGGAGTGTGGAGCATCATTAGAGTGTGGGAGCATCATTAGAGTGTGGGAGCAACATTAGAATGTGGAGCATCATTAGAGTGTGGGAGCATCATTAGAGTGTGGAGCATCATTAGAGTGTAGGAGCATCATTGGAGTGTGGGAGCATCATTGGAGTGTGGAGCATCATTGGAGTGTGGAGCATCATTAGAGTGTGGGAGAATCATTAGAGTGTGGAGCATCTTTAGGGGGTGTAGGAGCATCATTAGAGTGTGGGAGCATCATTGGAGTGTGGACCACATTAGAGTGTGGGAGCATCATTGGAGTGTGGAGCATCATTAGAGTGTGGGTGTGGGAACATCAATAGAGTGTAGGGACATCATTAGAGTGTAAGAGCATCATTAGAGTGTGGGAGCATCATTGGAGTGTGGAGCATCATTAGAGTGTGGGTGTGGGATCATCATTAGAGTGTGTAGCATCATTAGGGGGTGCAGGAGCATCATTAGAGTGTGGGAGCATCATTGGAGTGTGGAGCACATTAGAGTGTGGGAGCATCATTGGAGTGTGGAGCATCATTAGAGTGTGGGTGTAGGAGCATCATTAGAGTGTAGGAGCATCATTAGAATGTGGAGCATCATTAGAGTGTGGGAGCATCATTGGAGTGTGGAGCATCATTAGAGTGTGGGTGTAGGAGCATCATTAGAGTGTAGGAGCATCATTAGAATGTGGAGCATCATTAGAGTGTGGGAGCATCATTGGAGTGTGGAGCATCATTAGAGTGTGGGTGTGGGATCATCATTAGAGTGTGGGAGCATCATTAGATGTGGAGCATCATTAGAGTGTGGGAGCATCATTAGAGTGTGGGAGCATCATTAGAATGTGGAGCATCATTAGGACGTAGGAGCATCATTAGAGTGTGGGAGCAACATTAGAATGTGGAGCATCATTAGAGTGTGGGAGCATCATTAGAGTGTGAGAGCATCATTAGAGTGTGGGAGCATCATTGGAGTGTGGAGCATCATTAGAGTGTGGGTGTAGGAGCATCATTAGAGTGTAGGAGCATCATTAGAATGTGGAGCATCATTAGAGTGTGGGAGCATCATTAGAGTGTGGGAGCATCATTAGAATGTGGAGCATCATTAGAGTGTGGGAGCATCATTGGAGTGTGGGAGCATCATTAGAGTGTGGGGTGGGAGCATCATTAGAGTGTGGGAGCATCATTAGAATGTGGAGCATCATTAGAGTGTGGGAGCATCATTGAAGTGTGGAGCATCATTTGAGTGTGGGATCATCATTAGTGTGTGGGAGCATAATTGGAGTGTGGAGCATCATTAGAGTGTGGGTGTGGGAGCATCATTAGAGTGTAGGGGCATCATTAGAGTGTAAGAGCATCATTAGAGTGTGGGAGCATCATTGGAGTGTGGAGCATCATTAGAGTGTGGGTGTAGGAGCATCATTAGAGTGTAGGAGCATCATTAGAATGTGGAGCATCATTAGAGTGTGGGAGCATCATTAGAGTGTGGGAGCATCATTAGAATGTGGAGCATCATTAGAGTGTGGGAGCATCATTAGAGTGTGGGGCATCATTAGGATGTGGGAGCATCATTAGAGTGTGGGAGCAACATTAGAATGTGGAGCATCATTAGAGTGTGGGAGCATCATTAGAGTGTGGGAGCATCATTAGGATGTGGGAGCATCATTAGAGTGTGCGACTTTCTTTCTTTTTACTGTCCAAAGACAACACAAAAACCCATATCCTCTTCACCCCTCTCTGCCACTCCACACACCTGCCCAAACAAACACAACACACACACACACACACACACACACACACACACACACACACACACACACACACACACACACACACACACACACACACACACACACACACACACACACACACACACACACATTTCTGTTACTGGGCCTCTCTCTGTAATGACTTATTCATGTCTCTAATCTTTCACCAGCTAGATCTGCACTGGTGAATCTTATCAAAGGGAATCAACACAATGAGCAGCGCTGATACTCTAGATGAGAGACAGTGAGTCTGATTGCACTCTTTTTATCTCACGGAACCATCTTTTTAGTTTCATTTGAGGAAATGGCCTGTCTGGTTTAAGACAGAGTGTAAATAACTAATGGCGGTGCCCTACTCTGTTATATATGAACGCATCACTTCACCCTACTCGCATGTAAACACACACTCACTCACATACACTCACATGTGCATGTGGATGTGTTTAACTATACTTGGGGACCACACCAATAGTTAAACAGACAAAATTGGGGACTCACAAGGTCAATTGCTATTTCTAGTTGGTTTAGGATTAAGGTTAGAATTACGGTTAGGAGTTAGAGTTAGTTTTAGGGTTAGGAGCAACAGTAGGTTTAGGTTCAGGGTTAAGGTTTGGTTTTGGGGTAAGGGTTAGGGGTTAGGGAAAATAGGATTTTGAATGGGACTGAATTGTGTGACTTCACAAGATTAGTTATACAAGACTGTGTACACACAGACAAATGCACACATACTCTTAAAAGTCAGAATCTAGATCATGTGTAGCCTACAGTGTGTACCTGCTAGCTAGGTGACTTACAACTGCAAACCCCAAACCCTGCAAAACATGCTGTCTCAATGGCTGAGTAGGTCTGTTCTCTGCAGTGTGGGGTGAATAGTACTGTTGTTTCTGTAGTGTGGGGTGAATAGTACTGTTCTTTCTGCAGTGTGTGGGGTGAGTAGTCCTGTTGTTTCTGCAGTGTGGGGTGAATAGTACTGTTCTTTCTGTAGTGTGTGGGGTGAGTAGTACTGTTCTTTCTGCAGTGTGTGGGGTGAGTAGTCCTGTTGTTTCTGCACTGTGTGAGGTGAATAGTCCTGTTGTTTCTGCAGTGTGTGGGGTGAGTAGTCCTGTTGTTTCTGCACTGTGTGAGGGGAATAGTCCTGTTGTTTCTGCACTGTGTGAGGTTATGTGGGTTCACATCTGCGGGATGCACAGCACGGCTGCCTGCTAAGTTAATTCTATCACCGTATGCTAGGCAGGTCCACGCACATGGCACATTTCTATTTGATCTGCAGTTTTCAGAACATATAGTACTCATCCATTAAAATCTGAGAGATAGTCCACAACTGCCCAAAGTAACACTGACCGCTTATGGTATCTTTTCAGCCATGTTGTACAATGTAGAAGTAGGCCACGTGTCAGGCTGAGCTATGTGACCACCATGTGCCTCTTTTTCTCAGAAAAGGTTACTAATCACATTCATACACACACTACAGTATGCTGATTCAAAATAACTGGAAGCCAAACCATCAGCGGTCTGAGTGATGTGATGGTAGGTCTAATCTGGAACTGTAAATCGTGGGAGTTTGTGCTTGTAAGCGCATGCGTAAATCGCTCTGGATAAGGGCATCTGCTAAATGACTAAAATGTCAAATGTAAATGTGATCCTTTTTTGATGAGTCAAGTCATTTAGTAAGTTTGTTGGTAAGGACCTGAGGTTCCCTCCCTATAGCCGGCAGTTGGATGATCGAACCCAGTCTGCCATGGGAACATGTGAACCAACCAGGGGGGCAGACAGGATATTCAACAGACGACATGCAACTCCACTCTCAGACATTAAGGAGGATTAGGCTCTTTAATGCCTGTTAGTTTAGCATAATCTCATGCTACTGGAATTCAGTCAGAACCGCCACTTTAAAAAAAAAAACTGCATTCTCATTCCTCATGTTATTTAAAGGGAGATTTGTCATCATATAGATGAATATGAAATAATGACCTGGGGAATATCAAACCAGAACTCTGTGCTGTGGTAGCACAAAGCAAAACTCTCTCTATTTACACCACTGGCTGTGGCAGAGGGGAGTGAAATCTCATTTCGGCCTAAACTCTTGTGTTCTGGTGTTGGTTCTCTTTTCTGCCCCAGAGAGATTGATTGACTTCGCTGCAGAAGAGTCCTGCTCTTTAATTACCAGTAATTGCATGTTTCCCCTATTATGTTTGTATTTAAGTGTGTTGTGTTTAATTCTAGATTGCAGCATCAAATGATTCCCTGTGCCTCCTTAACTATGGCGCTCATCCAGAGCGAGAGCGGCAATAATTATGGTGATTTTGAGCCTTGACTAAACGCGGGGAAAGAGGCATTTAATACAGTATGTGTGAGAGGCTCTATCTATTTCAATGGTGAGAAGTGACAGTGACTGGGGGAAGTGGAAACTGATGAGTGAGATGGTTGAATGGTGTTTTTAATGGCCAGGCTGGCTGAAGCGTATGTGCAGGTTGCTGCATTGTCTCGGTGTTAGTTGAGTTTTTACAGTGAAGCCAAGCAGAGATGAGATGCTTTTCCACTCAACTGTGAATGTATCTCATTATCGGCAGAGAGTCGGACTGTCAGGATTCATTTGCCGGTGTGTACCTGAGAACTTTATTCCCCCACCAACAGGAATATTGATAAGCTCTTACTCACAATTAGTGTTTCCACAAACTACAAGTAGAACTTAATGAATGGAATTGAATCTCATGTTCTGGTCTCCTCTAATGTTAATAAATTGCAGCTTGCTCCCTATGTTAGTATATCTCAACTCCACGATGCAACATCAGCGGAGATGAGTGCAGATGGGAATTTTTGTAGTGAGCCGCCAACTCCTCCGAGTTGCTGTGCAGTCGATACTTCAGAAATGTACATTCTTACACCCTTGCCGTGTACCTGTGTTTGTCTTCTGTTGTTGTATGTCTTTCATGTTTGCTGAAATTCATACTTTTTAGTAAAACCTTATTCAAATACAACCAACAACTGTTTCCTTGTTGAGATTCAATCGGCACACGTACATTCACGCTGAGTTGCCATCTTAGAGCAACAGCAACAACGGAACAATGAGTGGTTGTATTTGATTAACATTTGATTAAAAAGTATGCATTTCATCAAAGAAAATAAAAGACACGCAACAACAGAAGACAAACATACAGAAGGTAAGGTTGTACGAAGTATCGACTGCACAGCGAGTTGGAGGTTCCCTCCGAAGAACTCCCGTCTGCAATCAACTCAGCAAATGTGGTATTGTGGAGTTGAGATGTACTTGGGCTACCTACATGTGTTCAATGTACTGTTATCTGTGTGAACGTACGTGCAGCATGCATTGGCTGCTGGGCGTGCCTGTATTGACTTTGTGGGATTGCATTATGCTAATGCTTGCATGCACTCTGAGTGGCTTTTACATCAGTACCCTACCACACAGTATACATATTACTATACAGTGCATTCAGAAAGTATTCAGACCCCTTGACTTTTTACACATTTAGTTAAGTTTCAGCCTCATTCTAAAATGGATCAAATAAACAAAACACATCAATCTACAGTTGTGGCCAAAAGTTTTGAGAATGACACAAATATTAATTTTCACAAAGTCTGCTGCCTCAGTTTGTATGATGGCAATTTGCATACACTCCAGAATGTTATGAAGAGGGATCAAATGAATTGCAATTAATTGCAAAGTCCCTCTTTGCCATGCAAATGAACTGAATCCCCCAAAAAATATTTCCCACTGCATTTCAGCCCTGGCACAAAAGGACCAGCTGACATCATGTCAGTGATTCTCTTGTTAACACAGGTGTGAGTGTTGACGAGGACAAGGCTGGCGATCACTCTGTCATGCTGATTGAGTTCGAATAACAGACTGGAAGCTTCAAGAGGAGGGTGGTGCTTGGAATCATTGTTCTTCCTCTGTCAACCATGGTTACCTGCAAGGAAACATGTGCAGTCATCATTGCTTTTCACAAAAAGGGCTTCACAGGCAAGAATATTGCTGCCAGTAAGATTGCACCTAAATCAACCATTTTTCGGATCATCAAGAACTTCAAGGAGAGCGATTCAATTGTTGTGAAGAAGGTTTCAGGGCGCCCAAGAAAGTCCAGCAAGCGCCAGGACCGTCTTCTAAAGTTGATTCAGCTGCGGTATCGGGGCACCACCAGTACAGAGCTTGCTCAGGAATGGCAGCAGGCAGGTGTGAGGGCATCTGCACATACAGTGAGGCAAAGACTTTTGGAGGATGACCTGATGTCAAGAAGGGCAGCAAAGAAGCCACTTCTCTCCAGGAAAAACATCAGGGACAGACTGATATTCTGCAAAAGGTACAGGGATTGGACTGATGAGGACTTTGGTAAAGTCATTTTCTCTGATGAATCCCCAGTCCTGTGTCATGCCAACAGTAAAGCATCCTGAGTCCATTCATATGTGGGGTTGCTTCTCAGCCAAGGGAGTGGGCTCCCTCACAATTTTGCCTAAGAACACAGCCATGAATAAAGAATGGTACCAACACATCCTCCGAGAGCAACTTCTCCCAATCATCCAGGAACAGTTTGGTTATGAACAATGCCTTTTCCAGCATGATGGAGCACCTTGCCATAAGGCAAAGGTGATAACTAAGTGGCTCGGGGAACAAACATTGATATTTTGGGTCCATGGCCAGGAAACTCCCCTGACCTTAATCCCATTGAGAACTTGTGGTCAATCCTCAAGAGGCGGGTGGACAAACAAAAACCCACTAATTCTGAAAAACTCCAAGCATTGATTATGCAAGAATGGGCTGTCATCAGTCAGGATGTGGCCCAGAAGTTAATTGACAGCATGCCATGGCGGATTGCAGAGGTCTTGAAAAAGAAGGGTCAACACTGCAAATATTGACTCTTTGCATCAACTTCATGTAATTGTCAATAAAAGCCTTTGACACTTATGAAATGCTTGTAATTATACTTCAGTATTCCATAGTAACATCTGACAAAATATCTCTAAAGACACTGAAGTAGCAAACTTTGTGGAAATTAATATTTGTGTTATTCTCAAAACTTTGGCCACGACTGTACACACAATACCCCATAATGACAAAGCAAAAACAGATTTTTAGAAATGTTTCTTAAAAACGGAAATATCGCATTTAGATAAGTATTCCGACCCTTTACTCAGTACTTTGTTGAAGCACCTTTGGCAGCGATTACAGCCTCAAGTCTTCTGGGGTATGAAGCTATAATATTGGCACACTTGTATTTGTGGAGTTGCTCACATTCTTTTCTGCAGATCCTCTCAAGCTCTGTCAGGTTGGATGGGGAGCATCGCTGCACAGCTATTTTCAGGTCTCTCTAGAGATCTTCAATTGGGTTCAAGTCTGGGCTCTGGCTTGTCCACTCAAGGACATTCAGAGACTTGTCCTGAAGCCAGTCCTGCGTTGTCTTGGTTGTGTGCTTAGGGTTTTTGCCCTGTTGGAAGGTGAACCTTCACCCCAGTCTGAGGTCCTGAGTGCTCTGGATCAGGTTTTCATCAAGGATCTCTCTGCATTTGACTCTGTTCATCTTTCCCTCGATCCTGACTAGTCTCCCAGTCCCTGCCACTGAAAAACATCCCCACAGCATGATGCTGCCACCACCATGCTTCACCGTAGGGATGGTGCCAGGTTTCCTCCTGACGTGACGCTTGGCATTCAGGCCAAATAGTTCAATCTTGTTTTCATCAGACCAGAGAATCGTGTTTATCATGGTCTGAGAGTCCTTTAGATGCCTTTTGGTAAACTCCAAGTGGGCTGTTGTGCCTTTTACTGGGGTGGCGTTCATCTGGCCACTCTACCAAAAAGGCCTGATTGGTGGAGTGCTGCAGAGATGGTCCTCCTTCAGGAAGGTTCTCCCATCTCCACAGAGGAACTCTAGAGCTCTGTCAGAGTGACCATCGGATTCTTGGTCTCCTCCCTGACCAAGGCCTTTCCCCCCGATTGCTCAGTTTGGCCAGGTGGCCAGCTTTAGAAAGAGTCTTGGTGGTTCCAAACTTCTTACATTTAAGAATGATGGAGGCCACTGTGTTCTTGGGGACACAACCCTGTCCCGGAGCTCTACGGACAATTCCTTCGACCTCATGGCTTGGTTTTTGCTCTGACATGCACTGTCAACTGTGGGACCTGTGTGCCTGTGTGCCACCTGTGTGCCTTTCCAAATCATGTCCAATCAATTGATTTTACCACAGGTGGACTCAAATCAAGTTGTAGACACATCTCAAGGATGATCAATGGGAACAGGATGCACCTGAGCTCAATTTCGAGTCTCATAGCAAAAGGTCTGAATACTTATGTAAATAAAATATTTATGTTCTTTATTTTTAATACATCTGCAAACATTTCTAAAAACTTGTTTTCACTTTGCCATTATAGGGTATTGTCTGTAGATTGATGAGGAAAAATGTAGCCCTGCTTTCTGTGGGGCTGGATGGGAGCTCTGTGATGTGATTGTGTCTTCCCAGCCAGTCTGTCTCTATCTTCCCAAACCTGGACCAACACCTGTCTCCCCTCAGCCAGCCTGAGGACTGTTGGTTTTAACAAACTCTCTTAATGAGCTCCTGTAGTGCAGGATTTGCTCCCCATCATCATTACTGTACGGGCTGGTGTGGCTGAAGTCATAGTCCTGCCTGGGTCTGACTGGCAGCTTGAACAGCTCGTTCCCCCTGACTGACTACCTTAACCTGCACTCCTGACAGCTGGCAACCTGCTTCCCTACACACATGGACACAAACATACATACACACACACGTCCGTTGGGCACTCTCACACTTAGATGCACACAGGTAGACATGTATCGATATGTAGACCAGTGGGGGCTATTCAGAGGAGGAAGGGGAGTGAAACAATAAAAAAGCTATAATTTTAGATTAAACTATACTAAATATATTCACGTCACCAAAAAATGTATTAAAACAAACTGTTTTGCAAGGAAAATCTACAGTAGCCTAATCAGCAGTCTGTTGGGTAGCACCATGGTGTAGCCGGAGGACAGCTAGCTTCCGTCCTCCTCTGGGTACATTGACTTTAATACAAAACCTAGGAGGCTCTTGGTTCTCACCCCCATCCAAAGACTAAAACAGTACTTATGACAACTTCTGGAGGATGTCCTCCAATCAACCACAGCTCTTGCAGCATGAACCGACATGTCTACCCAATCAAAGGATCAGAGAATGAATCTAGTACTAAAAGCATAACCTACAGCTTGACAGCACATGCAGTGCATAAAATGTGGTTATTTACAAATACATTTCTTCAAAAATTAAGGAGAAGCAAGAGAGAGAGAAAGGTATATTTTGTTGTATTTTTTTCCACTTTCACTTACTTAGGTAGTGAATGCAACTAGCTAGTTTAGCTTACTCAAACACTCAAACAGAGAGGGATGCTATGTTAGGTAGCTGGCTATGGCTATCCAACACTGGAACTCTTCCAAGTCAAGGTAAGCTTTTGGTTTTATTAATTTATTGCCACCGGTTTAATTGCTAAACTGCTTGCTGACTGTACACTGTACTGCATGATTGTAGCGGATTTACTAACGCATTAGTTCTATTAGCTATGTTGACTATGACGTTAGCTAATATGGTGACAATGATGTTGGCTGTGTGTAGCGGTTCTAATACGAAGGTTTGACTTGGAAAGTTTTTTTGTGCAAGCAAAGGGAAAAGTTGAGAGGAGGAGAGAGCGTAGATGCGAGAAGGAATTACAACGAGCAAAGTGATCACGCTGTGGCTGCTATGAAAGTGAATTGTGTTTGCGTGTGATCAGTGGTGTATTCATTCTTCCAAATTTGTTGAAAAACTTTTCTTAAATAGAAGCAAACGGAACAAAAAGAGGATAAACATATCTGAATTTGTCCAATTGAAACCCTCGTTTGCAACTGTTGGACTAATAATTCCGTTTTTGCTAGGTAAAGCCCTGCCTTATCTCAGCTCACTGGTCAACATAGCAGCACCCACCCGTAGCACGCGCTCCAGCAGGTATATTTCACTGGTCACCCCCAAAGCCAATTCCTACTTTGGCCGCCTTTCCTTCCAGTTCTCTGCTGCCAATGACTGAGACGAATTGCAAAAATCACTGAAGCTGGAGACTCATATCTCCCTCACCAACTTTAAGCACCAGCTGTCAGAGCAGCTCACAGATCACTGCACCTGTACATAGCCCATCTGTAAATAGCACATCTGACTTCCTCATCCCCATAGTGTTATTTATTTATTTTTACTTTATTTGCTCCTTTGCACCCCAGTATCTCTACTTGCACATTCATCTTCTGCACATCTGTCACTCCAGTGTTTAATTGCAAAATTGTAATTATTTCGCCACTATGGCCTATTTATTGCCTTAGCTCTCTTATCTTACCTCATTTGCACACACTGTATATACACTTTTTTCTATTGTGTTATTGACTGTATGTTTGTTTATTCCATGTGTAACTCTGTGTTGTTGTTTGTGTCGCACTGCTTTGCTTTATCTTTGCCAGGTCGCAGTTGTAAATGAGAACTTGATCTCAACCGGCCTACCTGGTTAAATAAAGGCGAAACAAAAATAAACACCCCAGATCAGCTAGATGCAGGCAAGAGTGTGCAAGGCGGTATTGAATGTGTCACTGTCTGTCACCTTGATGACAAACAAATGTCTCTCGACCCGTGCAACTACATTGTAAACTTTCATTAATAGGCTAGGTTTTAGCAAAAATGTGAGGGAAAATTTGAGTATCATGTTGTAGCCTAAACCTATCAATGTTACGTTGAGCTGGGTGAATGTAATGACAGTCATCCAATATGCTGTAATAGAAATAAGGCCATGCTCGTAAAAATCGTCATCCCTCATCTTAAACGGCACCGACCACCACTGACGTAGACACTCATGCATGCAAGCACACAGAGGCACGCACACACACACACATCTAAGCACACACACACGTACGCAAGTATACATGCGGGAATGCACACACACGTAGATGTACATCCAAACATACATCCCCAGCATGTGTATAGACCAGTCCTATTGAATACATTACCTCAGAGCAGAATACTCAACATGTACTCAGAGGACAGAGGACAAGGCACACTGACAACAGTACATGAGATACATACATATATAGTACATAGGTGGGTTAGCTGACAATGTCATGGAAACAATGCGCAAGCTTAATTGGGCCAGAAGTCAGTGTGTTGTTGTGATTCTGGATGGCCAGACAGCTAGCAACAATGACAAGAAACTGCCATGTGGGGAATCGTAAGTGGATCGTTTCAGCGCATTTCATCTTGTTCTTGATACCGTGTCTTGTTTTGAGGTGTTTTGACCGATTTCATGTCAATGCCAATATGGCAACAACAAAAAAATGCTACCTAATTCAAAAATTACATATTGCAGGTTTAATAGATGACACAGAGCTAATGTATATAGAGCTAATGTACACAGAGCTAATGTACACAGAGCGAATGTATGGTACAGATCAGAATATTATTCCTAGTCTCAGGTTGTGCAGTAGTCCACGTCTTGCACATGTAGCCACTATCCAGTAATCATGTGAAGTAGGCTGTATTTTAGAACAGTTACAGTATATAACACCAACTCTTCAAAGTGTCCTCACAACTTAGTTTGATGTCCCATTCTTAGGATTTATATGACTTGAATGGCTTAAACGTCATGTTTCACACTGTTATCTCTTCCCCTTCCTCTGGGGTACACTATCTAAAAGCAGAGTGTGAAAAACAGCCCTATATTACAGTGCACTGCGTGGTAAGTTTACTTGAATCTCCCTAAACGTGGCACCACACAGAAAATAATCATGATCTGCTTTTCATCTGATCTCATTTCCTCCTTCTGTCTCTGAATAGGTCTCTATCTATTTTCAATCTTTTATTATTGGCCACCTGTGACATTGCATTTATTGAAAAGTCCTTCCACCTGCTGTTGGATACCAGTACTATACCGATATAGATATAGTACTGGTAATAATAACATACCGATATAGGTATAGTACTGGTAATAATAACATACCGATATAGGTATAGTACTGGTAATAATAACATACCGATATAGGTATAGTACTGGTAATAATAACATACCGATATAGGTATAGGTATAGTACTGGTAATAATAACATACCGATATAGGTATAGGTATAGTACTGGTAATAATAACATACCGATATAGGTATAGGTATAGTACTGGTAATAATAACATACCGAATAATAACTGGTAATAATAACCGATATAGGTATAGTACTGGTAATAATAACATACCGATATAGGTATAGTACTGGTAATAATAACATACCGATATAGGTATAGGTATAGTACTGGTAATAATAACATACCGATATAGGTATAGGTATAGTACTGGTAATAATAACATACCGATATAGGTATAGGTATAGTACTGGTAATAATAACATACCGATATAGGTATAGTACTGGTAATAATAACATACCGATATAGGTATAGTACTGGTAATAATAACATACCGATATAGGTATAGTACTGGTAATAATAACATACCGATATAGGTATAGTGCTGGTAATAATAACATACCGATATATATAGGTATAGTACTGGTAATAATAACATACCGATATAGGTATAGTACTGGTAATAATAACATACCGATATAGGTATAGTACTGGTAATAATAACGATATAGGTATAGTACTGGTAATAATAACATACCGATATAGGTATAGTACCGGTAATAATAACATACCGATATAGGTATAGTACGGGTAATAATAACATACCGATATAGGTATAGTACTGGTAATAATAACATACCGATATAGGTATAGTACTGGTAATAATAACATACCCTTATAGGTATAGTACTGGTAATAATAACATACCGGTATAGGTATAGTACTGGTAATAATAACATACCGATATAGGTATAGGTATAGTACTGGTAATAATAACATACCGATATAGGTATAGTACGGGTAATAATAACATACCGATATAGGTATAGTACTGGTAATAATAACATACCGATATAGGTATAGTACTGGTAATAATAACATACCGATATAGGTATAGTACTGGTAATAATAACATACCGATATAGGTATAGTACTGGAAATAATAACATACCGATATAGGTATAGTACTGGTAATAATAACGTACCCTGATATAGGTATAGTACTGGTAATAATAACATACCGATATAGGTATAGTACTGGTAATAATAACATACCGATATAGGTATAGTACTGGTAATAATAACATACCGATATAGGTATAGTACTGGTAATAATAACGTACTGATATAGGTATAGTACGGGTAAAAATGATATATATCACCATGAAAAACCCTACAGTTAATAAATAGATAAAATGGCAAACCAAACATATTGAGAGAAGCTGAGACACAGGCAGCCGGCTGCTTTGCTGTTAGATTCTTTATTTACTTCTGACCTTTAGTTGTCTGCTTCCCCCAGAATCCCCCCTGTTGTCCAGAGCCCTTCCCCATGTCTTCCCCGGGTCTAACGATCTTTCCCTCCTCATCAGTGAAGCATCACACACATTGATCACACCAGGAGAACACACACAAACGCACATACACACATGCACGTGCGCAAACACACACACACACTGATCATACCCTATGAGGAACAAACTCACGTGCATGCACATGCGCAAACGCACACAGCTGGCCTGGGACTAAGCATGAAACGGGGGACCCTGGATATTGCTGCTATGCCACAGAGCATATGTCTGCCACAGAATGGCTGAGACCAGAAGAGAGACAGAGATGCCTGATGGCATGAGCCTCCTTCAAACATCCTCCTTCTAACACAACACCTCTGTGGTCAGTGCCCAAGACACTGAGTTGGAGGTCTGTGTGTGTGTGCAGGGCTAAAAACACAGACAGAAAAAGAGAGTGGGTGAAGTTGGAGTAGTGCTACATAAAACATTGTTTAGGAAACTTGCTGTTTGATATCGCATGGTGCTCTAATGATATACATTTTTTATTTTAACCTTTATTTAACTAGTCAGCAAGTCAGTTAAGAACAAATTCTTATTTTCAATGACGGCCTAGGAACAGTGGGTTAACTGCCTGTTCAGGGGCAGAATGACAGATTTGTACCTTGTCAGCTCGGGGATATGAACTTGCAACCTTTCGGTTACTAGTCCAACTCTCTAACCACAAGGCTACCCTGCCGCCCCAATGTAACCTGACACTGGTGTGAAATTTACACTAACAAGGGATAGAGAGCAGGGCGGGTGGAATACTTATGTACATTTTTAATATGTTCTGTTTTTAGATTGTAGCATAATTTTGGATCAAAATAGTTTTACTGTAAATTCCGTTAATCTCATGGTTTATAATGTCATAATTATATAGTTTATCTTCACTTTATGTGTAATACCTACTAATCCTAAATCATCTCATCTGGAGGATGATGGAGCTGGCTACTGCCAATCAACAGGCTCAGTATCACTATATGTTTATATTGAATATTTCCTATTTTACAGTTACAAAAATCCACACAAATAACAAGGGATTATTCTCAACCACACCCTTTGATTCATAGATAGATGGATGGATGGATGGATAGATAGATAGATAAAGGCATGTGTTTCTATGATGACTAAACAATGGGAGATGAACCCGTATTGATTGTTCATGTCAGCCTTCCTTTTAATGTTTTATTTCAGTGCCCCACTCTTTCATTCCCCCTCTCCTCTCCATCCCTCCCTCCATCCCTCCTTGTCTTTGTAGTGCTTCATCATCTCATGGCCATCTCTGTGAGAGGTGCAGATCAGCCCAGATGGGTCGTGAATACATGACAAAGGCAGCCACTAAGAAGCAAAGTAATGGTAATAACATTAGAATGTCCAACATGAAACAAATCCAGCTATAGCAGCCCAATCCTGCCTGTATCAGTACGTGTGGCACGGTAAGCTACATCACATGGAACGGGGACAGCATACTGACCTTGATAGGGAGGGGTGTTGGGTACAGTACAGGTTGGAGGGATGAATTTTTGCTAATTTATTACAAATAGAAAACAGATATACCTTATTTACATAAGTATTCAGATCCTTTGCTATGAGACTCAACATTGAGCTCAGGTGCATCCATTGGAGTCCACCTGTGGTAAATTGAATTGATTGGACATCATTTGGAAAGGTACACGCTTGTCTATATAAGGTCCCACAGCTGAGAGTGCATATCAGAGCAAAAACCAAGCCATGAGGTTGAAGGAATTGTCCATAGAGCTCCGAGACAGGATTGTGTCGAGGCACAGATCTGGGGAAGGGCACCAAAAAATGTCTGCAGCATATAATGACCCCAAAAACAAAGTGGGCCCTATCATTATTAAATGGAAGAAGTTATGAAACACCAAGACTGTTCCTAGAGTTGGCCGTCCGGCCAAACTGAACAATTGTAGAAGAAGGGGTTTGGTCAGGGAGGTGATCAAGAACCTGATTGTCAGTCTGACAGAGCTCCAGAGTTCCTCTGTGGAGATGGGAGAACCTTCCAGAAGGACAACCATCTCTGCAGCACTCCACCAATCAGGCCTTTATGGTAGAGTGGCCAGACGGAAGACACCTAAAGGACTCAGACCTTGAGAAACAAGATTATCTGGTCTGATGAAACCAGAATTGAACACTTCGGCCTGAATGCAGTTTCACGTCTGTAGGAAACCTGGCACCATCCCTACGGTGAAACATGGTGGTGGCGGCATCATGCTGTGGGGATGTTTTACACAAGCATGGACTGGGAGATGAACGGAGCAAAGTACAGAAAGACCCTTGATGAAAACCTGCTCCAGAGCGCTCAGGACCTCAGACTGGGGGCGAAGGTTCACCTTCCAACAGGACAACGACCCTAAGCACACAGCCAAGACAACGCAGGAATGGCTTCGGACAAGTCTCTGAATGTCCTTGAGTGGCCCAGCTAGAGCCCGAACTTGAAACCGATCGAACATCTCTGGAAAAACCTGAAAATAGCTGTGCAGCGATGCTCCCCATCCAACCTGACAGAGCTTGAGAGGATCTGCAGAGAAGAATGTGAGAAACTCCCCAAATACAGGTGTGCCAAGTTTGTAGCATCATACCCAAGAAAAATTGGTGCTGTAATCGCTGCCAAAGTTGCTTCAACAAAGTGCTGAGTAAAGGGTCTGAATACTTATCTAAATGTGATATTTCAGTTTTTTATTTGTAATAAATGTGTAAACATTTCTAAAAACCTGTTTTTGCTTTGTCATTATGGGGTATTATGTGTAGATTGATGAGGGGGGAAAAAACTATTTAATCCATTTTACAATAACAAAATGTGGAAAAAGTCAAGGGGTCTGAATACTTTCTGAATGTCATTTGCTTCTACCACAACCCTCCAAAAATAAACAAGAAGAAAATAAATAAAAGTTGTTGATCAATTACACATATCTGTGGTGACTTTCGTCATCAGAGGAAGTGAATCACATGGATGGGGGTTATTGTTTCACCACACAGTTGAAAATCCACAGCCGTGATGGACAGGCACAGTGACGCAGGTGTGTGAAGAATATGTAACAGTCTGCTATATAATTGTCCTGTGATGGGTTGAAAGGCATAAAACTGATCATTCAGTTGAGGCACATTATGCAAGTAGGTGGTTTTTCCTTCACTCGCTTTCTCTTTCTTTCTCACCCTCCTTTATTTTCCTCCACAAGCCTGTCATCTGCTTTTCTCCCATTTGTCTGTGGCCCAGAGCCCCACTCCATCAAGCCATGATTGCTTCTTGATAGCTCGGGTGTTTTCCCCCCTCAATTCTCCATCGGCAAACACTTCAACAAGATACAAAATGAAAACGGGGGAAGAGAACAAAGAGGGAAAAGAGGGGAAGTGCTTTTGTGCTCCTTTTCTTTTGTGACATAAATAGGTGCCTCTCCCTCTCCCAGCAGAAATGTGGCATTTTCTTTTCATCTGTGAGTCGCATCCCTGCACCTGGTTCTTCACAATGGCAGGCAAACAGTTTAATGTATTTATTTCATTCATCAAACATTGATCAAGGAGGCCTTGCTGTTTCTCAGCCTGTTTTAGCCAACACGTCTCCAGTGGGTGTTAGGGACAGGGGAGAGCGGGGGACGGGTGTTAAGATAACTCATTTAAAATATACTGTGTACGTAAAAATATATGGCAAATAGAAGGGAGGGGTTGAGGGTAGCTGAAGGATGGGACTAAAAACAAAAGATAACTATTGTAAAATATACTGTGTCCGTAAACTGTATATCGTTTGTATAAGTTGGTAGTAGAAGACTAAGTGTTGTTGTCCATTAGTTTTTCTCCAATTAGGGGAGGGGTGGTCGGGTTAGGGGTAAATAATGAAGGATAAATTGATATACATGTCACGCCCTGGTCTTAGTATTTTGTGTTTATATAATTATTTGGTCAGGCCAGGGTGTGACATGGGGTTATTTTGTGTTGTGTTGTGGTATTGGGGGTTTTAGTAGGTATTGGGATTGTGGCTGAGTAGGGGTGTCTAGCATAGTCTATGGCTGCTTGAGGCGGTTCTCAATCAGAGTCAGGTGATTCTCGTTGTCTCTAATTGGGAACCATATTTAGGTAGCCTGGGTTTCACTGTGTGTTTGTGGGTGATTGTTCCTGTCTCTGTGTTAGTTGTCACCAGACAGGCTGTATTAGATTTCACGTTCCATTTCTTGTTTTTGTATTGATCGTGTTTTGTCTTTATTAAACATGTATCGAACTAACCACGCTGCATTTTGGTCCGACTCTCCTTCGACGGAAGAAAGCCGTAACAGAATCACCCACCACACACGGACCAAGCAGCGTGGTGACAGGCAGCGACAGCAGAAACAGCGAAAGGAGGAATGGACATGGGAAGACGTTTTGGATGGCAAAGGTTGTTACACTTGGGAGGAGATACTGGCTGGAAGAGATCGCCTCCCATGGGAACAGGTGGAGGCACTTAGGAGAGCAGAGGCAGCCGGAGATAGGAGCCGACGATACGAGGGAACACGGTTGGCAAGGAAACCCGAAAGTCAGCCCCAAAAATTTATTGGGGGGGGGCTCAGGGAGAGAGTGGCAGAGTCAGGAGTCAGACCTGAGCCAACTCTCCCTGTTTATTGTGAGGAGCCAAGGAGGAGACCAGAACCGGAGCCGGTGTTGGAGGTGAGTGAAGCAGAGACTGTGAAGGAGTTAATGGGGAAGGTGGAGGAGAGAGTTATGAGGGAGTTGCTAGTTTGGTGCTTTAGATATGATATTCGTCCGACGGAGCGTGTCGGGGATTTGATGGCACCTGGGTCAGCACTCCATACTCGTCCTGAGGTGCGTGTTAGTCGGCTGATGAAGAATGTGCCAGCCTCACGCACTAGGCCTCCTGTGTACCTACCTAGCCTTGCACGTCCTGTGCCAGTCCTGCTCTCAGGCTCTCCAGTACACCTTCACGGTCCGGTCCATCCAGTGCCACCTCCACACACCAGTCCTCCGGTGGCAGCTCCCCGCACCAGGCTTCCTGTGCATGTCCTCTACCCAGTGCCAGCACCACGCACCAGGCCTTCAGTGCGCCTCGCCTGTTCAGCGCTATCAGAGCCTTTCTCCTCTCTAGCGCTGCCGGAGCCTCCCGCCTGTTCAGCGCAGCCAGAGCCGTCCTCCTCTCTAGCGCTGCCGGAGCCTCCCGCCTGTTCAGCGCAGCCAGAGCCTTTCTCCTCTACAGCGCTGCCGGAGCCTCCCGCCTGTTCAGCGCAGCCAGAGCCTTCCTCCTCTACAGAGCTGCCGGAGCCTCCCGCCTGTTCAGCGCAGCCAGAGCCTTCCTCCTCTACAGCACTGTTGGAGTCTCCTGCCTGTTCAGCGCAGCCAGAGCTGCCAGCCTGCATGGAGCAGCCTGAGCTGCCAATCTGCATGGAGCAGCCAGAGCTGCCAGTCTGCATGGAGCAGCCAGAGCTACCAGTCTGCATGGAGCAGCCAGAGCTGCCAGTCTGCATGGAGCAGCCAGAGCTGCCAGTCTGCATGGAGCAGCCAGAGCTGCCAGTCTGCGTGGAGCAGCCAGAGCTGCCAGTCTGCATGGAGCAGCCAGAGCTGCCAGTCTGCGTGGAGCAGCCAGAGCTGCCAGTCTGCGTGGAGCAGCCAGAGCTGTCAGTCTGCATGGAGCAGCCAGAGCTGTCAGTCTGCATGGAGCTGCCAGTCTGCATGGAGCAGCCAGAGCTGCCAGTCTGTATGGAGCAGCCAGAGCTGCCAGTCTGCATGGAGCAGCCAGAGCTGCCAGTCTGCATGGAGCAGCCGGAGCTTCCAGTCTGCATGGAGCAGCCAGAGCTGCCAGTCTGCATGGAGCTGCCAGTCTGCATGGAGCAGCCAGAGCTGCCAGTCTGTATGGAGCAGCCAGAGCTGCCAGTCTGCATGGAGCAGCCAGAGCTGCCAGTCTGCATGGAGCAGCCGGAGCTTCCAGTCTGCATGGAGCAGCCGGAGCTGCCAGTCTGCATGGAGCAGCCGGAGATGCCAGTCTGCATGGAGCAGCCGGAGATGCCAGTCTGCATGGAGCAGCCAGAGATGCCAGTCTGCATGGAGCAGCCAGATCCGCCAGTCAGCCAGGATCCACCAGTCAGCCAGGATCTTCCAGATCCGCCAGTCAGCCAGGATCCGCCAGTCAGCCATGATCTTCCAGATCCGCCAGTCAGCCAGGATCTGCCAGAGCCTACTACCTGCCTGAGTTTCCTCTCAGTACTTGGCTTCCTCTCAGTACTGGGCTTCCTCTCAGTACTGGGCTTCCTCTCAGTACTGGGCTTCCCCTCAGTGCTGGGCTTCCCCTCAGTGCTGAGCTTCCCCTCAGTGCTGGGCTTCCCCTCAGTGCTGGGCTTCCCCTCAGTGCTGAGCTTCCCCTCAGTGCTGAGCTTCCCCTCTATGCTGAGCTTCCCCTCAGTCCCGAGCTTCCCCTCAGTCCCGAGCTTCCCCTCAGTCCCGAGCTTCTACCTCAGTCCCGAGCTGCCCCTCAATCCAGTGGGGTCCTTGGTGAGGGTTATTAGGCCTAGGTCGGCGGCGAGGGTCGCCAATCAAAGGACGCGTTACAGGGGGACTAAGACTTGGTTGGAGTGGGGTCCACGTCCCGAGCCGGAGCCGCCACCGTGGACAGATGCCCACCCGGACCCTCCCCTATGGGTTTTAGTGTGCGTCCGGGAGTCCGCACCTTGGGGGGGTTCTGTCACGCCCTGGTCTTAGTATTTTGTGTTTATATAATTATTTGGTCAGGCCAGGGTGTGACATGGGGTTATTTTGTGTTGTGTTGTGGTATTGGGGGTTTTAGTAGGTATTGGGATTGTGGCTGAGTAGGGGTGTCTAGCATAGTCTATGGCTGCCTGAGGTTCTCAATCAGAGTCAGGTGATTCTCGTTGTCTCTAATTGGGAACCATATTTAGGTAGCCTGGGTTTCACTGTGTGTTTGTGGGTGATTGTTCCTGTCTCTGTGTTAGTTGTCACCAGACAGGCTGTATTAGGTTTTCACGTTCCGTTTCTTGTTTTTGTATTGATCGTGTTTTGTCTTTATTAAACATGTATCGAACTAACCACGCTGCATTTTGGTCCGACTCTCCTTCGACGGAAGAAAGACGTAACAATACAGTACTAGTCAAAATTTTGGACACCCTACTAATTTATTTTCTTTATTTATACTGTCTTCTACATTGTAGAATAATAGTGAAGACATCAACACTATGAAATAACACATATGGAATCATGCAGTAACCAAGAAAGTGTTAAATCAAATATCTATTTTATATTTGAGATTCTTCAAAGTAGCCACCCTTTGCCTTGATGACAGCTTTGCACACACTGGGCATTCTCTCAACCAGCTTCATGAGGTAGTCACCTGGAATGCATTTCAATTGTCAGGTGTGCCTTGTTAAAAGTTAATTTGTGGAATTTCTTTCCTTTTTAATGCGCTTGAGTGACAAGGTAGGGGTGGTGTACAGAAGATAGTCCTATTTGGTAAAAGTTCATATTATGACGAGAACAGCTCAAATAAGCAAAGAGAAACGACAGACCATCATTACTTTAATGGCCAGTGCACAGTTTGGATGCTGGAATTATATTAGAGTGGAGTGGATGAACATGCGCAGGAAGCCTACAGGAGACTTTAGACTGTAGTCTAATCAGATTAAAACAATGTGACTGGTTGTGTACTGTATATGCCACGCATAAAAGTTAATGACAAATATTTAGGCTATATTGAAGCATTAGATTCTAGGTCGAGGAACAGCTGCTTAGATCGGAAAGGAGGTTTTCCTGAATAACTGGGTCTGCTGGGAGCAGAGGCCTATGTGATCACACTATATAGGACGACTTAGGAGAATGATGAATGGCAACAGACAGCGCATCACTATCAGAAGTAGAAATACAGCCAGACTGTCTGGTACTGTGTCTTTCTGAACCTTATCATCTGTCAGATCCAAATGGAACATTCAAAGAACAAGGCTTTTGCTCCATTATTCAAATGCCATTTTCACTGCAGTTTACAGCCTATGGAATTGTACAAAATGTTACTCACTTGAAAACAATAATGCAAATATAGATTGCATTGTGGTTTTGTAGACTAGTCTAGGTAGGATCATTTTTATTGTCCCTAAAGCCATACACATGTAATTAACTGTTTAACAGATTACTTTTTTTTTAAAGTGAGGAGAGCAAGCCCCCCCCAAAACAAACATAATATATGTACTTTTTGTTATACAAGTTGTACCCCGTGTAATAATACTAAATAACCTTTGTACAACACCTAGCGACATCGCCAAGAGATTTTAGCCTTTTGGTATTGTAGTGAACAGTGGGGCAGGGAATACAACTTGGGGCGCCCTACGCATCGTGCCAATAGGTTTAACCCCTTACTGGGAATTGTAACGTGACTAATATAGCGAGGTTTGCTACACTGCCACCCCGTACCTGAAGGTACGTCCATGTGCCTTGACTCCTCAGTCCCCTAGCACATCCGATGACAACAATGTAGCAAACAGCAGGACAAGGCAGTAAATACAGGTCACTGGTGTGCAAGGCAAACACCCTATGCATCGTGCCATTAGGGTTACCCACTTGGTAGTATTACATTTACGTGACGCTCCTATCCAGAGATAGAGAAATTAGGGTTAAGTGCATTGCTCAAGGGCACATCTGCAGATTTTTCACCTAGACGGCTTGGGGATTCGAACCAGCAGCCTTTCAGTTACTGGCCCAACGCTGTTATTGAAAGCATGTCCCAGACGACTTTTAGTCACAGTACATTTGTGTTAGACTAGTGGTGTTTCTGTCAGGTTTCTGTACTGCACATGTGATGGCAGAGTATGCATCCGACTGATAAAAATCATCATGATATTCTGACAGGTAGGCCTATATTACAGTCAACATTTAATTTGGAAGGTTTTTGTTTTTGTAAAGTAGAAAATGATTGTTTCAGCATGCATTGCAGATTTTATAGAGGCGATAGGCTACATATCTTAACATTTGAAGTGTTTATTTCAGGCTGACTACTAGCATCTATTGAGTTGCAATGTCCTACACATTGAATGTCCAAATCAACTTAAAGTATATTCAAAATGAGTTTTGCAGCGACACAATTTGAAAGGAAAGCTACAGCAAAAATGTTTCCTTTTATTGTTTGAGATGCACAAATTATTATTTTGATTCCCATGATTCGATTCACTGCGATTTAACCGAACCCCAACTACTACAATGGTGAAGCATGTGTATGGCCTGAACAAGATCGACAGGGAAGCTTTTTCAGATGCGTGTCTCATGTCTTGACTGTTGTTTTATGAGCAATGACATACCTGGCCTCTCCGCTGCCTATCAGCTACCTCTATGTTCATGTGCATTTATATAGAAACTTGGAGCAGCTTTGAATGATTTTATGTGTGGTATGATTTCTAGTTAATCTATTGCAGATCTTAACAAATGATCTACCTACCACTATTGCCACTATTGTATAGTAAATGTGCAGAAAAGCATAGTGCATAAGGGAAGCACCAAAACACCTGGATCGGGGATGCACATGCCAGCAGATGAGGAAATGTGGCTATATGGAAGAAATTAAATAGTGAAACCTGCAACATGGGTAATGTAAACCACAAAAAAAATAAACATACAACCCTCCCCAAAGCAAAATAAATAGATAAGAACAACCCTCCCCTATTTTGTACCAGCCTGGGATCAAACCCGGGTCTGTAGTGACAACTCAAGCAGTGTCTTAGACCGCTGCGCAACTCAGGAGCATGGAAGTGTGTGTGTGGAAGCCAATGAGTTCTGAAAGTTTCACATTATAAGTGTAAAAATGGCTTCATGCTGCGAGAACTATTGTTATCCAAGCAGCAGGGGAGCGGAGGTTCTGAAGGGGAGTGGGCATAAGGTAGGGGCCACAAAATCTGGGATAGTGCTCCTGAACTTGATCATAGTTCAATGTTATCTAACAAATATGAAAAAAGTTCACATAGTTAAAAATCTTCCACACTTCTGCACCAACCTTGCAGGTCAATGGGCCTTCTGGAAATCTTATAATACTACAGTTGTCACTCACATCTCACACTGGCACTTTGTTCATCTGCTTCAGCATCTATGAAAGGCAGGGATGACAACCCTTTCACAAGACCCTTCCAATACTATCAGTGAGTCATGCTGTGTCCCACAGCCATGCAGTAGTTTACCTACATGAAAAGCCTCAGAGTGATGGATGTGTGTGCTTGACGTCCCTCAGACTATTCACAGCATCAGAGTACAACATAGAGGTATCTGTTGAGGTATCAAGAGGTATCTGTAGAGAAAATAACTTCTGCTAAGGATCTGGGTGCAGTCGGTACAGTGTGTTACCTATTGTAGACAAAGTTAGATAAGAAGGAATGAAACTGCCAAGTTGTGCCCTTGGCTGTAGATTTGTGTTCTGTGTCTCTGGGAAAGCCACATCTCTTTAGAAAAGAAAAATAAACACTGTCTACCCAATACACAATGGGATTTACCCAGCACTCCCTCCAAAATTCTCTTCTTGGTCTCACTTTTATAACACGTTCTCTCCTTCACCCTCTCCCTGTGTGTTTCTGTGTCTCTCTCTCCCTCTGTTCCTCCTTCCGGCCTCTCTCTCTCTCTATGACTTTGTGCCTGGTTAGCAGTGGAGGCAATGAGTCTGTGTCCAAAGCATGTTAGTGTTAGGTCTGGCACGACCGACTGTGCCCAGTGTGTCTCACCCCTCCCTCCCTCCCTCCCTCCTCCTCAGTTTGTATTCTCATCCACCTCTCCCAGACTCCAGTCTCCTTCTAATTCCTCTAAGTACCCCCCTTAGGAGCCTCTAGTTCTACTCCCCCTGTCTGTCCAGTCAAGCTCCTCGCTGTGGCGATAACTTTCCTGTCCAGTCAACCTCCTTACTGTGGAGATAACTATACCTGCCAGTCAACCTCCTCACTGTAGAGATAACTATTCTGTGCAGTAAACCTCCTCACTTACGAGGTAATTATACCTTCCAGTCAACCTCCTCACTGTGGAGATAACTATACCTGCCAGTCAACCTCCTCACTATGGAGATAACTATACTGCCCAGTAAAACCCTCATCACTTACGAGGTAACTATACCTGCCAGTCAACCTCCTCATTGTGGAGATAACTATACCGTCCAGTCAACCTCCTCACTGTGGAGATAACTGTACTGGCCAGTCAACCTCCTAATTTACGTGATAACTATACTGGCAACTCAACCTCCTCACTGTGGAGACAACTGTACTGTGCATCAACCTCCTCACTGTAGAGATAACGGTACTGTCCATCAACCTCCTCACTGTGGAGATAACTGTGCTGTCCATCAACCTACTCACTGTAGAGATAACTGTACTGTCCATCAACCTCCTCACTGTGGAGATAACTGTCCTGTCCATCAACCTCCTCACTGTGGAGATAACTGTACTGTCCATCAACCTCCTCACTGTAGAGATAACTGTACTGTCCATCAACCTCCTCACTGTAGAGATAACTGTACTGTCCATCAACCTCCTCACTGTGGAGATAACTATACTGCCCAGTAAAACCTCATCACTTACGAGGTAACTATACCTGCCAGTCAACCTCCTCACTGTGGAGATAACTATACCGTCCAGTCAACCTCCTCACTGTGGAGATAACTGTACTGTCCAGTCAACCTCCTCACTGTGGAGATAACTGTACTGTCCATCAACCTCCTCACTGTGGAGATAACTGTACTGTCCATCAACCTCCTCACTGTAGAGATAACTGTACTGGCCAGTCAACCTCCTAATTTACGTGATAACTATACTGGCAACTCAACCTCCTCACTGTGGAGATAACTGTACTGTCCATCGACCTCCTCACTGTAGAGATAACTGTACTGTCCATCAACCTCCTCACTGTCGAGATAACTGTACTGTCCATCAACCTCCTCACTGTCGAGATAACTGTACTGTCCATCAACCTCCTCACTGTAGAGATAACTGTACTGTCCATCAACCTCCTCACTGTAGAGATAACTGTACTGTCCAGGGAGGGAAAATAACACACACACCATCTTCATCCTCATGTATTTATTCCATATGCATTTTTCATGAATGCTAATATTTGTAAATGGTTGTGCTAAAATGCAGAGTAGTGTTGTTTGTTGGAATGGCCTCCTGTTAGTGGATGCAGAGAGCGAGGCAACACAAGGTTGACTGACTCTGGCAGGATGAGCAAGGGGGGGGAATGGGGAGGAGGGGTGAGTAGGGCTCAATTGCAGGTTGGCATTTATTGGGATGACTCATGTAGTGGAGGCAGTCTGCAGAGTGGTCACTAGCTGGCACAGCCACAAAGTCATCAAATCTGATTTTAAACCTAACCCTTACCTTAACGACACTGCTAACGCTAATGCCTAACTGTAACCTTTAATTAAGCCCAAAAAGCAAATTTTTGTTTTCATTAATACCCCCCCCAATGAAACAAATTGAGAAGCAGACTTCCTATCGAGTCGTTCCCAAAACTCCCATGAAGCTCTGCGACCCAAGTCTAGAGAAAGATAGCTGACATAAATACTAGAATGTAAGTAAGTTTAACTTCATAATGGATCATGTAAAAAAATGTACCGTTCAGAGAAATATGTTAGTTAATTTAAAGACGAATGATTACATATTTTTTTGTCATAAAGTTAAATGACAAAATTCGCTATTTAACAAGCTACAGTATCTGACTAGCTAACATTAGCCAGCTAGCTATACATTTAAAACTTGTTGGTATAAATATTAGTTCAGAAGAGAGGTTGTAAATGCTTCCACTGGTTAATCATTAACGTAAACTTGTACATCGCCTTGGTCCGTACAATTACCCTTATTTTAGCCCCCCAAAAACGTAATACTTCCAGATCAACTGTAATGTCAATACCATTGTAAAGCACACTTTCTCCCCTTTCCAACTATATCAATTACATGACCTAAACGCTGCCCGTTTCTGCATAATTAAAGCAGGCAATGAGCCCCTTCGGGTCTTTTTAAAAAAATGGCGGGTGGGGAAGCGAAACTAATGCGTGATAGTAAGAAGGAGAGATCACGTGTGGGAAAATAGCTTTTTTTCACTCGATCTCTCCAACGTATCACCTCTAAAATGTAAATAAAACACTATGAAGAGTTTATATAATGTGTCATTACATACCTATTTGAAGGTTTTGTGTCGATTTTGAGTCGGGTTTTTAGGGTGGTGCTAAAGTGATCTTCAGAAGTAAACAGCGGCTTTGAGAATGATGATCGCATGCAATGATGACGCATAAAATGACTAGGTATCCCCCCGTACCCCCATCACTGTCCATTTCTTGTTTTTAAAGGATGATAGAAGTGCTACACCAGGTGGAGAGAGATTGTAAGACAGAAATAGTTGCTTTATGCGTGCTGTACGTTACGACATGACACATCAAGATGTAATGGAGGGTCAGTTTTTTTTTATTTAACTAGGCAAGTCAGTTAAGATCAAATTCTTATTTACAATGACAGCCTAGGAACAGTGGGCTAACTGCCTCGTTCAGGGTTAGAACAACAGACTTTTACCTTGTCAGCTCAGGGATTTGATCTAGCAACCTTAAGGTTACTGGCCCAACGCTCTAACCACTAGGCTACCTGCTGCCCCAGGTCAGTACATATTTATTGCATGAGAAATATAAGGAAAGCTATTACTGCTGCCAGCATAGTCATTATGAAAAACAGAACACTAGCCATCAATTGTGTTGTAGGCTATCTTTTGGCGGCTTCTGCTGTACATGATGCAGTGATGTGCCATTCCCTAGGGTTATTTATCTCTCCCTAGTCTCTACCACTAGTTGCTCCGTTTTCCAGGGACACTCCTTCACCGACGGACACTCGAGGGCTGAGGGGGGATATTGGGATTGAGGAGGGAGGAGGGAAAGTAAAGAGTGAGGAGGGAGGAAGGAGAGAGCTCTGCTCTGGGGCGGTAGGTAGGTAGCTCCGAGACGAGGCAGGAGGAGAGACACAAAGCCTTTTAACATCTCTCAATGGCCACTCTTTTTTTTCCTGACCAGGCTGAGGGAAAGGAAGATAGATAAGGAGGGAGGAGAGAATGGAGGGAGAGAGGAAATTACAGAATGAAAAAAAGTTTGAGCGGTCGTGAAACCAACGTGTTTTGTGCTGGTTTAACTAGAGAATGCGCATACAAGTTGTTCCTCTTTTGTGCAGGCAAGAGCCACCGCAAGCTGCTGAGAATGTGTCTCTGTATCCTCATCTTTTATGATGATTCTTCAAATAGACATTTCATTGGTCCTTTCTTCACTGTGATGTATGTGCTTGGTGAACCCCAGGAGGATAGAGCCTTGTGGAAGACTTGCTGAATTGGTCATTAATTAAAGCTATTAGCTGTTCTGTAGTCTACAGGTCCCTTCACTTTGGCTCAAATCCTTCCTCTCCAAATTGTCCTTTAATTGCTTGTTTGAAAATATTAGTGGGAACATGGCTCACACTGTCTGCTTTTCACACACACACACACACACACACACACACACACACACACACACACACACACACACACACACACACACACACACACACACACACACACACAACACACAATCTCCCCCACGCAACACACCCCCAGCTCAGTGTCTGGGGGAACTGACCGCGGAGGTGTTGTGTTAGACGGAGGGTCTTGTGGGAGGTGTGAAGGAGGCCCGTGCCATCAGGAATCTCTCTCTCTCTCTTCTGGTCTCAGCCATTTTGTGGCAGACATATACTCTGTGGCACAGCAGAGATGCCCTTTAACTTGTCCTTTAATTGCTTGTTTGAAAATATCAATGGGAACATGGCTCACACTGTCTGCGTTACACACACACACACACACACACACACACACACAAATTCTGTACACACACACCAATAAACTCAAAATCGCATGGATTTTTCTCAGGCAGCATATGGGATATAATTCCATACATCCTATGACTTTTGCTTCGATGCGTCACACTGGCAGGTTTGTTTGAAACATACTGTGTGCATATACAGCTGAATATACAAGCATATTCAGCTTGTTTTTCAGAAATCCTTCTATCATCTGGGTAGGTAATTGGGGATAACAGATACTGTATGTTTGCTTTGTTAATGAATTCTCTCCTAAATTGTTTATTTAGGAAAATAGCAAGGGACGTGTACTACACAGCAGTTTTTTAAGTTCACAGTAAACTAAATCACAGTACTTAGACAAAACAATGTCAAATCATGATACAGGAAACTAGAAAATGATCCTCCATTGAATGTCCTTAGAATCAAGCCAGCCAGCTGTCACTGTGATTAATGACAACATAACATTTACAGCCACCACTCCATAACGTTTATATGCATTCAAACATGTCTTTTCTGAACTTGGGGCTTTTTCTAACATTTCCCCATTCTCATCCATTTTGGGGTTGTGAGATGATATGAACCCGACTACAGCAGAGAAGGGGAGCTCACTAGCCCAGTGGTCCTTGAGCTGGGGGAGGGAGTACTGTAGGGGGGAGGGAGTACTGTAGGGGGAGGGAGTACTGTAGGGGGAGGGAGTACTGTAGGGGGAGGGAGTACTGTAGGGGGAGGGAGTACTGTAGGTGGAGGGAGTACTGTAGGGGGAGGGAGTACTGTAGGGGGAGGGAGTACTGTAGGGGGAGGGAGTACTGTAGGGGGAGGGAGTACTGTAGGGGGAGGGAGTACTGTACTGTAGGGGGCAGGGAGTACTGTAGGGGGAGGGAGTACTGTAGGGGGAGGGAGTACTGTAGGGGGAGGGAGTACTGTAGGTGGAGGGAGTACTGTAGGGGGAGGGAGTACTGTAGGGGGGAGGGAGTACTATAGGGGGGGGAGTACTGTAGGTGGGAGGGAGTACTGTAGGGGGAGGGAGTACTGTAGGGGGAGGGAGTACTGTAGGGGGAGGGAGTACTGTAGGGGGAGGGAGTACTGTAGGGGGAGGGAGTCCTGCTCTACCGTATCTCCTCCAGCTCTGACTGTGAGGGCTGGTGTCTGGCTGGTATAGTTCTACCGTATCTCCTCCAGCTCTGACTGTGAGGGCTGGTGTCTGGCTGGTATAGTTCTACCGTATCTCCTCCAGCTCTGACTGTGAGGGCTGGTGTCTGGCTGGTATAGTTCTACCGTATCTCCTCCAGCTCTGACTGTGAGGGCTGGTGTCTGGCTGGTATAGTTCTACCGTATCTCCTCCAGTGTGTCTGTATCGTTGTGTGTATCTCTGTATGTTTAACTGTGTGTGTCTAGTACAGCTGTGTAGTGTCTCCTCTAGCTCTGTGTGTATCTCTGTATGTGTAACTGTGTGTGTCTCGTCCATCTGAGTAGTGTCTCCTCTAGCTCTGTGTGTATCTCTGTATGTATAACTGTGTGTGTCTGGTGCAGTGGTACAGTGTATGTCTCTTCCAGCTGTGAGAGTGCAGCTACGTGTGTGTGTGTGTGTGTGTGTGTGTGTGTGTGTGTGTGTGTGTGTGTGTGTGTGTGTGTGTGTGTGTGTGTGTGTGTGTGTGTGTGTGAGAGAGAGAGAGAGGCTGACAGGCAGTGTACAGGACAGTGACAGACCCTGACTGATTGCCAGGCCCAGTGGGATACAGACGGCCAGAGTTGGAGATGGACGAGACGACAGCTCTAATTGAACCAGGGGAGCGCTGAGGTTTTCAAAGAGCAGGAAAGAGCAGTGTTTTTACCTATCCAGAGAGGTGTGTGTGTGTGTGTGTGTGTATGTGTGTGTGTGTGTGTGTGTGTGAGAAACAGCAACAATATCTGTAGAGAATGACGAAATAAAGATGTTGTATTTTTTAGTGAATGCTGTCTGACAGACTGTGTTAAGTCTCCTACAGCTTTAGTAGGGTATTATGTTTCTATTCATCAGCCACAGATGAAAGTTCACTCTGAGAGTCAGTGTTATGTTATGAGATCTTAGATTTATAGGAATTCATAAAGGTGCACTATGCTGAAATTGCTCTGCCATTTCCTGGTTGCTAAAATTGTAACTTCAGTTTGTGACAAAACAATTCTAGTGTAGAGAATCATTGAACCATCTAAACTGCTGTGAACAACAACAAAACTTCAGAACAGGAACCATAGAAATAGAGCACATAGAACAGATCGACTGCTTCTTAGACTGGCTTTCAATGAGAATGTGAATTTGGTCAGGTCCCCCAAACAGTTACATAGTGCAGCTTTAAAAGACCATTTCAAAGAATAAGCACTTCACCTGTCATTTGTGACATATTGCTTTCCACCGCTTCCCCACAAACACCTGTTTGAACATGCACAGCGCAAGCACACACACACAAACACGCATGCACACACACATGAACACGCATGCATGCACACACACGTGCATGCACACACACACACACACACGAACACGCATGCACACACACACACGAACACACACACACACACACACACTCAGCCGACACTTCCATGACGGTTTGCTCCAGCTGTTGAATCTTTTATGTGTTTATCCTTTTTAACTGCAAGGCTGGTGTATTATTTACACTGTGGTGTGCAGCTTATATTAACCCCCTCCGACAGGACAGAGACAGGCAGGGACAGGAGCCCTACTCCCCCCCCTCCCTCCCTCCCTCCCTCCCTCCCTCCCTCCCTCCCTCCCTCCCTCCCTCCCTCCCTCCCTCCCCCTCCCTCCCTCCCTCCCTCCCTCCCTCCCTCCCTCCCTCCCTCTCTTCAATGTGTGTATTTTTCTCCTGTCAGGATGCTCTGTTTTCTCTCTCTGTGTCTCTAGGGCTGCCTGTCAAGCTGACCTTAAAGCTGCCTCTGCGACTGTCACCCAGTCCCTCTGTATGTCTGTCTCTGTGTGTGTATGTGTGCCTGAAAAAGGGCTGTGAGTATCTTAGTCCAAAATGCCACCCTATTCCCTATTAAGTGCACTAGGTTTGACTAGGGCCCACAGTCTCAGTGTGCCTCAGTGTGGAGCTCTGAGGGGAACATCAGAGGGGCTATATATGGGGGGAGTTGAGTGATGCTGTGAGGGACCTGAGTTTGTCTCAGTCCTGGGCCCTGGGCCTACTGTTGACAGACAGGCTGCTCATCCCCCCTCACACCCAGTGAGAGGAACCAGGACTGAGATGGATGGGAGAGAGAGGCAGGGGAGGCAGGAGGGTTGGCTCTGAGGGGGTTGCATGGACAGAGCAGCCCCAGCCAGCCAGACTGGATCATGGAGATACATGGGGCAGGGGGGGAGGGACTACAGAATAGACATTAATGGAGTTGAGAGAGTGTCTCTCATGGGAATGTGTGTATGTATGCTAGACAATGGCTGGGTTCCACTCTGTTGCCTGTTCCGGTAAGCTCTGACTCACTATCTGGCTCCTACTCATACCCCTGTCACTACCCCAGATCCTGCTACAGTACTTCCCCTTCTTATCCACCCAGCCCGGCCTTGTCCACCCTGCCCCTGATCCCAGCTCGGCCCGGTGTGGGCCACTCTGCCTGGCACAGAAGCTTTGGTTACGGCCCGCTGATGTCATCAGTGGCCCAGGAGGAACACAATATTCCCGCTACAGACAAGACCTATTGATTGCAGTGTCAGCGGCCATATTATACCTAATTGAACTGGCTGCGTTGGCAGAGATTTAATTCAGTCTCTGTTAAGCCAGCAGATGACATTTAAGCAATGGCTGGTCTAGGGATATTGGGCTGGCTAGTACAGACACCCATATTAATGGCTACTTTAGAGACGGCATTTACACTCTTGGCTTATTAACACTTGTAAAAACACAGCTTATTCACAGAAGGCAGGAAGGAACAATTGTAATTATTTTGCCAGAGAGCAATTTCTGCCAAGGGGTGTTTAAATACTTCTCATTATAATGTTCTGCTATTTAAGAGGCAGCCATGTTTTTTTTCTCCTCTCCCATCTTCCTCTTCCCCTTCCTGTTAAGTTAATATAACATGCGAGGGAGTAGAGTAACAGTAATGGCTGCCTTAAGCAGGAGGTTAAGCACGGCCTTATAAATGTGAGAATATTTATTTAAGTAGTGATTTGATCCCTTTCAGGAGTTGAGCACAAAGGGGCACTACGGCGACACACTGACACGCTCAGTGTGTCCAGTAAAACATGCTGGGCAATGGAGGGTGTGGGTCCTGTCCAAACAGTGGTTATTTTACAACCTGTCCCCTGACACACACGGCGTGGCGCGGTTCCATCCATTACCTACATATGGCTCACATCCCAATGCTTCTCCTCCTCCTCAACAGATCAGCCAAGCAGTGGGGCTTATTTAAAGCCCATTTAGAAGTGGAATCAGTCATTATTATGGTATTATTAACCACCTTGATGCACATGGCGGCTCAAAGAGCTGTCAGAAATGCTTTAACCCTGCTAGGTCTCCTGGGTGTAGGTAGGTAATATACCTCCTTATGGCACCCTGCTAGGTCTCCTGGGTGTAGGTAGGTAATATACCTCCTTATGGCTCCCTGCTAGGTCTCCTGGGTGTAGGTAGGTAATATACCTCCTTATGGCTCCCTGCTAGGTCTCCTGGGTGTAGGTAGGTAATATACCTCCTTATGGCTCCCTGCTAGGTCTCCTGGGTGTAGGTAGGTAATATACCTCCTTATGGCACAATGCTAGGTCTCCTGGGTGTAGGTAGGTAATATACCTCCTTATGGCTCCGTGCTAGGTCTCCTGGGTGTAGGTAGGTAATATACCTCCCTATGGCTCCGTGCTAGGTCTCCTGGGTGTAGGTAGGTAATATACCTCCTTATGGCTCCGTGCTAGGTCTCCTGGGTGTAGGTAGGTAATATACTTCCCTATGGCTCCCTGCTAGGTCTCCTGGGTATAGGTTGGTAATATACTTCCCTATGGCTCCCTGCTAGATTGAAGCTCTGGTCACATCTGCCAGAGGTTGATATAGTTATGTATGGGAAGAAAGGACTGTCTGAGATAAAAAGGAAAAGGCTTGATTAAACTGGGGCAGAGGTAAAATGGCCGTGTGTGATTGTGGTTGGACACACATACAGCTGTTCACGGCGTGTTTATGTTATAACAAATCAGGCATTTTGGTTTCAGACAAAAACAGTTTTGAGTTGTGACTCATACATCAGTGTGGAACAAGTCATTTGACTGTTGAAACTGAGATTGCTATATGAGTCTTTGGAAATATTGTACATACACATATACAATATATAATCTATAGATTCCTAGAAGCAATCCCAGTTCCATTGTAGTGTATGTAACACAGCACTTTATCTGGGACATGCTTTTTTATTTGTGTATTAGACTATTATAACTGATGGAGATTTCAGATATGGTGTATTACAATAAACCTTCAGATATGGTGTATTTCAAACTCCTATCTGAGCTGGTTGACATGCCTGTTCTGTCCCCCCTCTCTCTCTAACTCATGTGGGAGAAGCTGATATTTCCCTGTGCAGCACGCAGGAATAACTCATGTGGGAGAAGCTGATATGTCCCTGTGCAGCACGCAGGAATAACTCATGTGGGAGAAGCTGATATTTCCCTGTGCAGCACGCAGGAATAACTCATGTGGGAGAAGCTGATATTTCCCTGTGCAGCACGCAGGAATAACTCATGTGGGAGAAGCTGATATTTCCCTGTGCAGCACACAGGAATAACTCATGTGGGAGAAGCTGATATTTCCCTGTGCAGCACACAGGAATAACTCATGTGGGAGAAGCTGATATTTCCCTGTGCAGCACACAGGAATAACTCATGTGGGAGAAGCTGATATTTCCCTGTGCAGCATGCAGGAATAACTCATGTGGGAGAAGCTGATATTTCCCTGTGCAGCACGCAGGAATAACTCATGTGGGAGAAGCTGATATTTCCCTGTGCAGCACGCAGGAATAACTCATGTGGGAGAAGCTGATATTTCCCTGTGCAGCACGCAGGAATAACTCATGTGGGAGAAGCTGATATTTCCCTGTGCAGCACGCAGGAATAACTCATGTGGGAGAAGCTGATATTTCCCTGTGCAGCATGCAGGAATAACTCATGTGGGAGAAGCTGATATTTCCCTGTGCAGCACGCAGGAATAACTCATGTGGGAGAAGCTGATATTTCCCTATGCAGCACGCAGAAATAACTCATGTGGGAGAAGCTGATATTTCCCTGTGCAGCACGCAGGAATAACTCATGTGGGAGAAGCTGATATTTCCCTGTGCAGCACGCAGGAATAACTCATGTGGGAGAAGCTGATATTTCCCTATGCAGCACGCAGAAATAACTCATGTGGGAGAAGCTGATATTTCCCTGTGCAGCACGCAGGAATAACTCCTCACCACCTGACATTTCCATAATTAAGAGAAGACTTTCAGAGCGGTGTGACCCAGTAAACAACGTGTCAGCACTAATCAGGTAATGAATAGGTGTACTGCTGAGGCTGCTGCTTGGTATGCTGCTGTCAGTGGGAGAAGGGAGCACCGGGGCAGCAAGGAGGAGCACCGAGGACAGAGGTGGAAACTCGCACTGGAAGTGAAGACAAACACAGGCAGTGACAGAGGGATTAGCGGAAGGAAGGATGAAATGGGGGGGGGGTTGGACCATGATTAAGACTGAGCTTCAATGGCAGCCATCTAGAAACATCCCCAGCACTCAGTAGGGACATCGTGCTCTCACACACACGCACACACACACCTACACACACATGTGCATATACACACACACACACACACACACACCTACACACACATGTGCATATACACACACACACACACACCTACACACATGTGCATATACATACACACACACCATCTCAGTGGAGTGCATGTTGTTGCAGTATGAAAAACAAGATATGCAGTGGAAGCTAGAGGGAGCCTTGGAATGAATAATGAATACAATCATATTTCCCTCCATTTTGCTGCACTAGCTCAGCCCAAAACACGGACACGACCCGTTCTATAGGTCTCAGCCTGCCTCCCCATCCACCTGTCTGCCCGTCTGCTCGCCCCCTCACATCCACCCCCCCTTCATTTCTGGCCAGCAGGGTAATGAGAGAAGAGGAACAGAGAGGGAGAGAATAGATGGAGAGTCTAAATGAAAACTGCTGTCTGTTTAACATCTCTTTCCAGGACATATATTGGATTTCTCCTTTTTTTGTTGTGAAAGCTGGAATCATTTTCTTATAACCTCTAGCACATGTGTAATGTCAGATCTAATAACTTCCCACATCAGAATACACTGAAATGCAAAGAAATGGATGTGAAATGTAGTAAATCAGTCTTTACCCTCCTTTCTCTTTTTAACCCTCCCAATACAGATAGATTTTATCAATGGTTAAGTCTCTCCCCCGAGCAGCATAAGTCTACTGTACTGAGCACATAATCATATGAATCTAAGGTCAGATAAAACATGTTTAAACCCCCTTGATCCCCAACCCCTCCTGTCTGTTGCCATACAGTATTAATTCCCCCTTCATCTGAAAGCTTCTTATCCCTCAGAGAGATTCAGTGCAGACAGATAGGCAGGGGTCATAGGAGGGTCAAGAGGAGAAACTGAGCCTAGGGCCCCAACTCCTGGTGTGATGCAGAGCTTTGGAGGGGGACTTCAACAGCATGGGTCTCAGAGCCAATCCCCTCTATTCCTCTCTCCCTCTCAGGTTCCAGTACAGCACATCATTAAAGCAGTGACAGGAGGAGAGGAGAACACGCTCTGTACTTAAAGAACATGCAAATGTAGAGGTGACTCCTCTGATAGCTAAATCTTCATGCTTAAATGACATCTAAAACCCACAGTGTAGATTCTGGATAGATGATGCTCTGTAGTACTCTCTGCTGGGCTGGGTGAGACAGAACACTGAGCTCTGTGGATGGAGACAGTAGATAGGGGCCTTCAGTACAGGTTCAAGGGCTTGAGCTGGGCCTCCCCTCTCCATGTTATGCTACTTTGTACTGCCTGATCCACCACAACAGTTGAAGACCATTAGCTGTAGCATTGCTGGTGGCCTCTAGTCCTTTACTGACTTCCCATGCTTTACCACAGAGCTACCAAAGCCTGTTCGCCACTCAGATTTGTGCTTCAGTTCGCATTTATTTGAGTCCTTTTTATCCGCGGCAGTTTCTTTTAATTCACCCCTACATCATGGTGGAAGAGGCCTGAGCTGTGCTATTAGAGAGAGAGAGAGAGAGAGAGAGAGAGAGAGAGAGAGAGAGAGAGAGAGAGAGAGAGCGAGACTCTCTCATTCTAATCACATTGGACTTTAGTTGGGCCTGGTGTTTGTTTCCTGGCAAACACAAGGCGACAGAGGTTTAAGGCGCCATGGTACATACTGTATACTCCCTGAAACTCTCACCTGAGATAGGCGTCATCCCTGATCCTTGCATCAGTGCTATTTTAGCTGTGTCTCCGGTTTTAAACGTTTCAACAGCGAGGTAGGGACTGAGAAACTGAGTGAAATGGTGTTTTCCTATATATGAAGGGAATGTGCTGACATGATACATAGTCACTCGTCGGATTATGGATGGCTTCAAATCATTTCTGAGATAGTCTCCCCACATCCCTATACTGTATCAGATGCTGACAATCTTCCTCTGGAGTCAGAAGCCTATGCATTGAATAAGAGCTTGGAGCCTGAGATAGAGCCTGGCTTTTTAAATGCCTGCACCGTATCTGTGCTGTATCTGTATCCAGCTCGGTAGGACATCCTCCTCGCTGTGCTGTGGCGGCAGGCTGGATAATACAACAACCTATTGTTAAAAATCCACCAGCCAGATGTAACGAACAACAGATTTAGTTCCTACAATGCACTGCGGCGCTGTCATAATAAGCAGCGATGGATGTCACATCCAGACACAGAAAGCTTCATTCCGACTTTAAGAAAATATGAAATGCTGCATTAGTGTGTTTGTCTTATTTTTTTTTACTCAGTGGTAGGTTCTTCAGGTAGCCTAGTGGTTAGAGTGTTGGGCTAGTAACCGGAAGGTGCTGGATCGAATCCCTGAGCTGATAAGATCAAAATGTGTTGTTCTGTTCCTGAGTAAGGCAGTTAACCCACTGTTCCCTGGGTGCGGAAGATGTGGCTGTCAATTAAGGCAGCCCCCTTCACCTCTCTGTTTCAGAGGGGCTGGGTTAAATATTAAGGCAGCCCCCTTCACCTCTCTGGTTCAGAGGGGCTGGGTTAAATGCGGGAGACACATTTCAGTTGAAGGTGTTCAGTTAGTTGTACAACTGACTAGGTATCCCCCTTTCCCTTAGTGTTTTAATGAAATCAATAAGGGGTCACTTGAAAAGCTCGGCATCTTAATGAGGGGTAAACAAATATCACCAGTGCCTTGGCAAGCGGCTCTTAAAAGCCCACCGAGCTGGGTAATGAGAAAGGTAATTTGTAACCTGCTTTTTCTAAACTGATGGCTAATGGACAGGGAGTGGGTAAACTGTGTGTGGGAGAGACGTGGAGAGGGAGAGAGAGAGAGAGAGAGAGAGAGAGGCACAGGGATGGAAAGAAGAAGAGCGATAACAAGTACAGGGACAGAGAGGGCATCAATAACACCCTTGACTCAGTTTCAAGGTGTAGATTAGTGCTCTCTCCATGCCGTCATTCAGTTTAAAGGTGTAGATTAGTGCTCTCTCCATGCCGTCAGACAGTTTCAAGGTGTAGATTAGTGCTCTCTCCATGCCGTCAGACAGTTTCAAGGTGTAGATTAGTGCTCTCTCCATGACGTCATTCAGTTTCAAGGTGTAGATTAGTGCTCTCTCCATGCCGTCAGACAGTTTCAAGGTGTAGATTAGTGCTCTCTCCATGCCGTCAGACAGTTTCAAGGTGTAGATTAGTGCTCTCTCCATGACGTCATTCAGTTTCAAGGTGTAGATTAGTGCTCTCTCCATGACGTCATTCAGTTTCAAGGTGTAGATTAGTGCTCTCTCCATGCCGTCATTCAGTTTCAAGGTGTAGATTAGTGCTCTCTCTATGCCGTCATTCAGTTTCAAGGTATAGATTAGTGCTCTCTCCATGACGTCATTCAGTTTCAAGGTGTAGATTAGTGCTCTATCCATGCCGTCATTCAGTTTCAAGGTGTAGATTAGTGCTCTCTCCATGCCGTCATTCAGTTTCAAGGTGTAGATTAGTGCTCTCTCCATGCCGTCATTCAGTTTCAAGGTGTAGATTAGTGCTCCCTCCATGTCGTCATTCAGTTTCAAGGTGTAGATTAGTGCTCTATCCATGCCGTCATTCAGTTTCAAGGTGTAGATTAGTGCTCTCTCCATGCCGTCATTCAGTTTCAAGGTGTAGATTAGTGCTCTCTCCATGCCGTCATTCAGTTTCAAGGTGTAGATTAGTGCTCTCTCCATGACGTCATTCAGTTTCAAGGTGTAGATTAGTGCTCTCTCCATGCCGTCATTCAGTTTCAAGGTGTAGATTAGTGCTCTCTCCATGACGTCATTCAGTTTCAAGGTGTAGATTAGTACTCTCCTCCATGCCGTCATTCAGTTTCAAGGTGTAGATTAGTGCTCTCTCCATGACGTCATTCAGTTTCAAGGTGTAGATTAGTCTCCTCTCTCCATGCCGTCATTCAGTTTCAAGGTGTAGATTAGTGCTCTCTCCATGACGTCATTCAGTTTCAAGGTGTAGATTAGTGCTCTCTCCATGACGTCATTCAGTTTCAAGGTGTAGATTAGTGCTCTCTCCATGCCGTCATTCAGTTTCAAGGTGTAGATTAGTGCTCTCTCCATGCCGTCATTCAGTTTCAAGGTGTAGATTAGTGCTCTCTCCATGCCGTCATTCAGTTTCAAGGTGTAGATTAGTGCTCTCTCCATGCCGTCATTCAGTTTCAAGGTGTAGATTAGTGCTCTCTCCATACCGTCATTCAGTTTCAAGGTGTAGATTAGTGCTCTCTCCATCCCGTCATTCAGTTTCAGGGTGTAGATTAGTGCTCTCTCCATGCCGTCATTCAGTTTCAAGGTGTAGATTAGTACTCTCTCCATGCCGTCAGTCTTTACATAATAATGGAGCAGAAAAATATCTGAGAATGGCTCCATTTTCTTATTCCACAGGTCTGCTAATGAAGATTTATGGCAGGCAGCGTTGAATTATGGATGATTTACATATCAAAACGGGCAGACTGCCACACTAACACAGGAAGCAGGGGAAGAGAGAGAGAGATAGAGAAACGGAGGAAGGAGAGAGAGTTGAGGAGGGGGTAAGAGAGAGGATGGAAAAAGGGGTGTAATAGAGAGAGGGAGGAGGGGAGTGAGAGACAGAGGGAGCATAAGAAGGGGGGGAGAGACAGGAAGGAAAGAGAGAGAGGCAGAGAGCGAGAGAGGCAGAGAGCGAGAGAAGCAGAGAGAGCGAGAGAAGCAGAGAGAGCGAGAGAGAGCGAGAGAAGCAGAGATAGAGAGAGCGAGAGAAGCAGAGAGCGAGAGAAGCAGAGAGAGAGAGAGCGAGAGAGAGAGAGAGAGAGAGAGAGAATGTTTTGCCCAGAGATCAGTCTGGGGGCTAGCCAGTACAAGGCAGCCATGATGGCTGATTAGCATGCACACATACACTACATGGCCAAAAGTATGTGAACACCTGCTCGTTGAACATCTCATTCCAAAATCATGGGCATTAATATGGAGTTGGTCCCCCCTGTGTTGCTATAACAGCCTCCACTCTTCTGGGAAGGCTTTCCACAAGATGTTGGAACATTGCTGCGGGGACTTGCTTCCACTCAGCCACAAGAGCATTAGTGAGGTCGGGCACTGATGTTGGGCAATTAAGATTTCCCTTCACTGGAACTAAGGGGCGTAGCCCGAACCATGAAAAACAGCCCCAGACAATTTTCCCTCATCCACCAAACTTTACAGTTGGCACTATGCATTGGGGCAGGTAGTGTACTCCTGGCATCCTCCAAACCCAGATTCGTCCGTCAGACTGCCAGATAGTGAAGCGTGATTCAATGCTTTACACCACTCCAGTCAACGCTTAGCATTGCGCATGGTGATCTTAGGCTTGTGTGCGGCTGCTCGGCCATGAAAACCCATTTCATGAAGCTCCCGACGAACGGTTCTTGTGCCAACGTTGCTTCCAGAGGCAGTTTAGAACCCGGTAGTGAGTGTTGCAACCGAGGACAGACACTTTTTACCACCTTGTGACTGAGCCGTTGTTGCTCCTAGACGTTTCCACTTCACAATACCAACACTTAGAGTTGACTGGGGCAGCTCTAGCAGGGCAGAAGTTTGACTTACTGACTTGTTGGAAAGGTAGCATCCTATGACGGTGCCAGGTTGAAAGTCACTGAGTAAGGCCATTCTACTGCCAATGTTTGTCTATGGAGATTGCATTTTACGCGCTCGATTTTACACACCTGTCAGCAACGGGTGTGGCTGAAATAACCGAATCCTCTAATTTGAAGGGGTGTCCATGATCGTCTGTATATGTCGTGTATGTGCCCATACCATGTCATATCAGTTTGGAGAAAATATACTTTCTGTCAGCTTTATGGAGCATGAAGTCACACAAACTACACAAGATGCAGTGGTGCCGGATTTCACTTTACACGACTAACACCTGTTATGTGTACCAGGCATGACACAAACGCACACAATCCTAGAGGGTGACCTTCACCATTCCTCTGAGTGGACCCCAAGTTTCTGAGCTGTAGATCCGGGATGAAAGTTGATATACAGTATTTCTAGTGACATAGACTGAAAGGCCAACAAAAAAGTGGATGGAAGTTGTGGAGCTTGAAGCCATGCAGTGACATTTAAAAACGTTCCTCATTCAGCAGACGCTCGTATCCAGAGTGACGTACTGTCGTGAGTACAGAAATCTTCATATATGTTTTCATACTTGTCCCCCATGGAAATCGAACCCACAACTCTGGCGTTGCGGATGCCATGCTCTACCAGCTGAGCCACACACTAAGTCAATGTGATGAAAAGTGTGTGAGTCAGAGTGCTCTCCTATACAGTCAACCTGTATGTTTGGCCATCCTGCAGGGCACAGGTTATCTTTAACCAGCAGCTCTGTCTCCTCACTCTGGCCCTTCAGGATGGCTTTGATATGGATATGTCTGAAACTGGCTCTCACCCCCCTTCTATCATCACTACCCCCCACCCCCCTCACAGTAATTTAGTTTGCAGTCTCTGGTTGGTTTGTGAATTGATTACTTTGCTTTGGCTCTTTAAATTGGTGTCTGCAGAGCGGGGTCCTCTCTCCTAAAAAACTCTCCCATCAAATCTAATGGCAATCTAATAGGAGGAGGGTAATGGAAATGGATGGCGGGTGACCCATGGATCAGGCTGCCGTGTGGCAGGTGATGATGGGGCATCTGCCGAGATGAGCCCCGGAGTCTGCCATACCCCACCCGCCCTCGTCTCTCCTCTCTAGGGCCTGAGAACAGGCTTAGACCCCACCCCCTACCTCCCTAGGACCTGAGAACAGGCTTAGACCCTACCCCCTACCTCTCTAGGGCCTGAGAACAGGCTTAGACCCCACCCCCTACCTCCCTAGGACCTGAGAACAGGCTTAGACCCCACCCCCTACCTCCCTAGAACCTGAGAACAGGCTTAGATCCCACCCCCTACCTCTCTAGGGCCTGAGAACAGGCTTAGACCCCACCCCCTACCTCTCTAGGGCATGAGAACAGGCTTAGACCCCACCCCTACCTCTCTAGGGCCTGAGAACAGGCTTAGACCCCACCCCCTACCTCCCTAGGACCTGAGAACAGGCTTAGACCCCACCCCCTACCTCTCTAGGGCCTGAGAACATGCTTAGACCCCCACCCCCACCTCCCTAGGGCCTGAGAACAGGCTTAAATACCCCCTCCTCCCTAGGGCCTGAGAACAGGTTAAGATCCCACCCTCCTTCCTAGGGCCTGAGAACAGGTTAAGATCCCCCTCCTTCCTAGGGCCTGAGAACAGGTTAAGATCCCCCTCCTTCCTAGGGCCTGAGAACAGGTTAAGATCCCACCCCCTACCTCTCTAGGGCATGAGAACAGGCTTAGACCCCACCCCCTACCTCTCTAGGGCCTGAGAACAGGCTTAGACCCCACCCCCACCTCCCTAGGGCCTGAGAACAGGTTAAGATCCCCCTCCTTTCTAAGGCCTGAGATTAGGTTAAGATCCCCCTCCTTCCTAGGGCCTGAGAACAGGTTAAGATCCCCCCCTCCGTCCTAGGGCCTGAGAACAGGTTAAGATCCCCCCTCCTTCCTAGGGCCTGAGAACAGGTTAAGATCCCCCTCCTTCCTAGGGCCTGAGAACAGGTTAAGATCCCCCTCCTTCCTAGGGCCTGAGAACAGGTTAAGATCCCCCTCCTTCCTAGAGCCTGAGAACAGGTTAAGATCCCCCTCCTCCCTAGGGCCTGAGAACAGGTTAAGATCCCCCCCTCCTTCCTAGGGCCTGAGAACAGGTTAAAATCCCCCCTCCTTCCTAGGGCCTGAGAACAGGTTAAGATCCCCCTCCTCCCTAGGGCCTGAGAACAGGTTAAAATCCCCCTCCCCCTCCCCTGGAGGATCTCCTGGATGCTAAGAGCAGTATGACACAGGTCCAAGATCATCTTTCTAAGGCATGTAGCAGATATGTCCCTACTGGTGAAATAATGAACCCAAAGCCCTATCCTCCCCTCTCCTCCTACCATCTCCTCTCCTCCTCCCCTCCCTCTCCTCCTCCCCCCTCCCCTCCTCTGCCTAGCCTTGATCCTGACATGCCCTTGCTCCTTCCCTCCCTCTCCTACCATCTCCATGCCCTGCTCCTTCCCTCCCCCCTACCCTCCTCCCCCTGCCCTCTCCTCCTCCTCCCCTCCCCTCTCCTCCTACCCTCCCCTCTCCTCCTACCCTCCCCTCTCCTCTGCCTAGCCTTGATCCTGACATGCCCTTGCTCCTTTCCTCTCCTCCCTACCCTCTTCTCTCCTCCTATCCTCACCTCCGATCTCCTCCCCTCACCTCCTATCACCTCCCCTCTCCTCCCCTCCACTCCCCTCTCCTCTCCTCCTATCCCCTCTCTTCTCTTCCTATCACCTCCTATCCCCTCTCCTCCTATCACCTCCCTGCTCCTCCCCTCCACTCTCCTCTCATCCTATCCCCTCTCCTCTCCTCCCCTTCACTCCCCTCTCCTCCTATCTCCTCTCATCTCCTCTCCTCTCCTCCTATCCCCTCTCTTCCTCTCCCCTCCCCTATCCTCTCCTCTCCTCTTATCCCCTCTCCCCTCTTCCCTGTGTGAATTAGACCTCATCTGTAGGGAGTTTGGAGGGCACTAGCTAGCTGGTGTAGTATGCTGAGATTGCAACACGTGTTGTGGCGTGCTAACCCAGCACTCAGAGCTAAGCTGTGTCAGGCATCAAGGAGGTTGCGTGAGAAAGAGGGGCGCACAGCGGGAGGTGGGGAGGTTAGGAGACTATGAATATGTACAGAGGAGGGTGTCTGTCTGACTGAGCAGTGTATGTCAGAATTAGATCGAGCCCAGTGTTGAAAACATCTCTAACCCTCTCTCCTTCTGTTCTACCATCTCTCTCTTTCTAACTGCAAACAGAACAGTACCTCCCTCTCTACCTCTTCTCTTTTGTCTACAGACACAGCGCACATTTACTGTATTTAATTTGAATTTATTTATTTATTTTGCTCCTTTGCACCCCATTATTTTTATTTCTACTTTGCACATTCTTCCATTGCAAAACTACCATTCCAGTGTTTTACTAGCTATATTGTATTTACTTTGCCACCATGGCCTTTTTTGCCTTTACCTCCCTTCTCACCTCATTTGCTCACATTGTATATAGACTTGTTTATACTGTATTATTGACTGTATGTTTGTTTTACTCTATGTGTAACTCTGTGTCGTTGTATCTGTCGAACTGCTTTGCTTTATCTTGGCCAGGTCGCAATTGTAAATGAGAACTTGTTCTCAACTTGCCTACCTGGTTAAATAAAGGTAAAATAAAATAAATAAATAAAACATTCAGCCATTCTCTGTCTCTAATCGATGATTCACCTGGGGTAACACTTTCACCACAGCTGGCCATCATAATCTATATTCCCCATGGGAATCTCAACAGTAACTGAAGAACCTCCACTATTCCATAGCCAACTGCTCTAGTCTGGTCTAGTCTGCTCTAGTCTGGTCTAGTCTGCTCTAGTTTGGTCTGCTCTGGTCTAGTTTGCTCTAGTCTGGTCTAGTCTTCTCTAGTCTGCTCTGGTCTGGTCTAGTCTGGTCTAGTCTGGTCTAGTCTGCTCTAGTCTGGTCTAGTCTTCTCTAGTCTGGTCTGCTCTAGTCTGGTCTAGTCTGCTTTGGTCTGGTCTAGTCTGCTCTGGTCCGGTCTAGTCTGCTCTAGTCTGGTCTAGTCTGCTCTAGTCTTATCTGGTCTTGTCTGCTCTGGTCTGGTCTAGTCTGCTCTGGTCTGGCCTGGTCTAGTCTGCTCTAGTCTGGTCTGCTCTAGTCTGCTCTGGTCTGGTCTAGTCTGGTCTAGTCTGGACTAGTCTGCTCTGGTCTGGTCTAGTCTGGTCTAGTCTGCTCTAGTCTGGTCTGCTCTAGTCTAGTCTGCTCTAGTCTGGTCTAGTCTGCTCTAGTCTGGTCTGGTCTAGTCTGGTCTGCTCTCATCTGGTCTGCTCTCGTCTGCTCTAGTCTGGTCTGGTTCAGTCTGCTCTAGTCTAGTCTGCTCTAGTCTGGTCCAGTCTAGTCTGGTCTGTTCTAGTCTGCTCTAGTCTGGTCTGGTCTAGCCAGCATACAGTAGTAGATGGATGTCAGTCTCCAGTGAGCTACTGACCCCTGTCAACATGATATGCATTCACCATTAATGCCCCATGTGTAGGGTTACTCCTGCCATTGTGGTCTAGTGTTTGGAAGTGTGCTGGTGGGAGGGAATGTTGAGTAAAAGGGCATCTGAAGAGCAACATTACCCCACTAGACAGGAACACAGGCCATGAATTAGTTATGATGTTGTTGCTACTGGCAGCACTACAGTACACCTCCCACTGGGTTAACCCTTTCATGGCTACGCTCCAACCAGGCTATCCACATCACTGGCCTACTCCACCCTCCCTCAGTGTCCTCCCTCTCGCCCCAGGTCGCTCTCATGGCATATATTATCCCCAATGTGGGTCTTTGTGGAGGGGTGTGTTGACATGAAATTAACTGGAGCAGAGATGTCAGTTCAATATTTTATCACAACAGCCATGCAAAAATAAAGATTCAAGGAAAGGGTGGTGTCAGTTTTTTAAAGCGTGAATTTTCAGAGTGCTTCTCGGACTTGTCTCTTTAAGTGTGTGAGGGTGAATGAGAACAAGACAGTGAAGGAGGGAGTGAGGGAGGGAAAGAGAGAGATAGTCTAGATGACTAACAAGGGAGGTTTAGGGAAAGAACAAGACAGAATGAGAGAAAAAGAGAAAATGAACTGGTCAATACCATGTTTATTCTTAGAGTAAATGGCCTCAGGGACATTGGTGTTGTCTCAGCTCGGCTGGACTGTATGAAAATATCCTTAAGGGATCAGTCATGGATATATAACTCATATATCGTAGTCATAATAGTGTTGTCAATTGAAGCATGTAAGAGAGATATGCAGTGGAGTATTTCTGATGATATTTCTCTTGGACTGCAGTCGTTAGAATAACACAATTGCTGGATAGAAACATATATCAAGGTAGCAAGGACCCAGGAATCTCTCAAGGTCATTAATTAAAAGCTATCTATCTCCCCTCCCTCCCTCACCTTCTCTCCCTCCCTCCCTCCCTCCCTCCCTCCCTCCCTCCCTCCCTCCCTCCCTCCCTCCCTCCCTCCCTCCCTCCCTCCCTCCCTCCCCTCCCTCCCTCCCTCCCTCCCTCCCTCCCTCCCTCCCTCCCTCCCTCCCTCCCTCCCTCCCTCCCTTCCTCCCTCCTTCCTCCCTTCCTTCCTTCCTTCCTTCCTTCCTTCCTTCCTTCCTTCCTTCCTTCCTTCCTTCCTTCCTCCCTCCCTCCCTCCCTCCCTCCCTCCCTCCCTCCCTCCCTTACCTTCTCTCTCTCCCTCTCTTCCTCCCTTCCTTCCTCCCTTCCCCTCTCTCTCCCTCCCTCCCTCCCTTCCTTCCTCCCTTCCCCTCTCTCTCTCTCCCTCCCTTCCTTCCTTCCTCTCTCTCTCTCCAGCTACAAATGTAAGCTTTTCTGCTGTTGTACCATTGAATGTTTGAATAATGTCTCTCACACCTTTACATGTGTTAAAGTAGGTCCTGGATCTGTCCTAATTGGATAAAGAGTTTCTGCTCTTATCCAAACAAAGGGCTAGCTACCACTGAGTTTGGGAATCAGGTGAATAATTAAGTGATAATGCCCTCGAAGCCGGTGTTTGGAGGATATATGGGCACGGGTGTTGTTAGGCTCGAGAGGAAGTCGAGGGCCAGCAAACCTTGCCAATATATCCTCCAAACACCGGCTTCGAGGGCATTATCACTTTTACACAAGGGGTTACCAACATATTCAAACAACGATTGACATATTTTCACTAAAAACCTTATTTCATCCTTCCACGAGATATCATCCCAACACAAATCTAAGGTTTCTACCCAAGCCGGATGGTCATTTGTTATATCAGTTTGTTTGCCAGAGACGCGACCTAGTTGTTCTGTATGTGTCGTTCATTCTAAATATTCCATTGCCATACTGGCTGGCAACATTCCTATCCCTTGCTTGCTAGCCAACTACGGCTAACTTACTTGCAAACTAGCTGCATTTTGTTTCGTTTTACCTGTTTTCTATTGACATTTCTTTGTATATATCCATGACAATTATGGCAGCTGGCCTCCCGAGTGGCTCAGTGGTCTAAGGCACTGCATCGCAATGTTGCGGCATCACTACAGCCTGGGGTTCTATCCCAGGCTGTGTCATTACCGGTTGTGACCAGAACTCCCTTAGGGCGGTGCCCAGTGTTGTCTGGGTTAGGGGAGGGTTTGGCCGGGGATACTTTACTTGGCTCATCCTGCTCTAGCGACTCCTTGTGGCGGGCCGGGTGCCTGCAGGCTGACTTTGATAGTCAGTTGAACGGTGTTTCCTCCGACACATTAGACCGGCTAGCTTCCGGGTTAAGCGAGTGGGTGTTAAGAAGCATGGTTTGGAGGGTCATGTTTCGGAGGACGCATGACTCGACCTTTACCTCTCCCGAGCCCGTTGGGAAGTTGCAGCGATGAGATAAGATCGTAATTACGCAATTGGGGAGAAAAATGACAAAAACAAAAATGATGCTGAATGCAGCTGAATCGTGATTTCGACTGGCTGAGAAAAGCTGCCTGCCTGTCTTTCTTCTCCCAACAAGTTCATTACTATGGGACAGCTGGAGATCGAATTTCAATATTGAAACAATTTTGCAAATGGCGGCAAGACAGATAGCAAGGTTTATACAAATCTCCACTGTTGAAAAAATATGCTAGTCTAAAAGAAATGGTGTCACGTCTACTCCTGCTCCTCCTCTCTGGCGCTCGTTGTCGCCAGTGTACTCATCATTACGCACACATGCCACCATCATTACTCAAACTTGTGCTTGATGAGACCCACTTGGTCTCCATCACCTTCCTGATTACCTGTCACTCCCTTTGGTTCTTTCCCCAGGTGTTATTGACTCTGTTTCTGTGTTTCATGTCTGTACGATACTCGTGTTTCTTGTTTTGTTCCATTTATTATTAAATTCACTCCCAGTACTTGCTTCCCAACTCCCAGTGTACATGTTACAAATGGGAAATAATGTCTAGATGCTTTTTATAGTAGAGATCAAGTTTATAAATTGCCTGGCTGGGCTGATGAGTTAGTGGATTATGCAGTGAGATGGAACAGAGTAAATACGCATTTCAACGTCATAGGTTTAGCCAGTGGTAACTTGTGGAATAGACACTGGCTGGAATGCAGTTTTAACCCATCAGCATCCAGGATTAGACCCACCCGTTGTATAAAAGGAAATAATAGATCTTGTTACCTTTTCAGGCATACAGTACACCTTAGTTCCTCACAAAAAAAGTCCATGATTTATCCTCCTTTCCTTTGAGGAGCCCATAAGAGATGGGTGAGAGAGGAGAGGAAGGCAGCTTGGTGGATTGAGCCTTGCAGCTTTCTCTGACTCTGTGTTCAGCCTATATTTCTTCCTCTTGAGATCCCCCATTTCCCAGGTGACTGTCTGGTCCAATTCCTCCCCAATCCTACTAGCCTCTTAAACCCAAATTCCTCCAGCACCAGGCTAAGACCAACAGCACACACAGCCACACATCCCCCCCACTGAAACTCTCAGCCACACATCATCCAGCACACACAGCCCCCAGTCTTTAAATCATTCATCATCCAATCAGCTTCCTCCAAGTGGAAGCTCACACCTATTGGAACCTTTTGACAGCCCCCCCCCCCTCATATTGTAAGACTGAACATGGTTTCTCCTTTTGCTCAGGATAGAGGGGTGAGGAGAGCAAGGACTTCTACTCAGCAGGTCTCTCTGCTTGGTGGTGAGGAGGGTGGTTGGGTCAAGACCCATTGGCTTACTGACGAACATGCACACACACACCCACACAGTGGGGGTCAAGTCCATGGCGCCACAGCACGACTATGGTAACTATGGCTCCCTGTAGCCATTAGGACAGAAACACACAGCACAGAAATACTATTTCTATACAAGTACCTTGAACCAGTTGGCAGTGCATATATAACAGGCTGTTTATCTACAACACTGTTGGGTCTATAAGAGGATGTTTATCTACAACACTGTTTGGTCTATAAGAGGATGTTTATCTACAACACTGTTGGGTCTATAACAGGCTGTTTATCTACAACACTGTTGGGTCTATAACAGGCTGTTTATCTACAACACTGTTGGGTCTATAACAGGCTGTTTATCTACAACACTGTTGGGTAACAGGCTGTTTTAACAGGCTGTTTATCTACAACACTGTTGGGTCTATAACAGGCTGTTTATCTACAACACTGTTGGGTCTATAACAGGCTGTTTATCTACAACACTGTTGGGTCTATAACAGGCTGTTTATCTACAACACTGTTGGGTCTATAACAGGCTGTTTATCTTCAACACTGTTGGGTCGTTAACAGGCTGTTTATCTACAACACTGTTGGGTCTATAACAGGCTGTTTATCTACAACACTGTTGGGTCTATAACAGGCTGTTTATCTTCAACACTGTTGGGTCTATAACAGGCTGTTTATCTACAACACTGTTGGGTCTATAACAGGCTGTTTATCTACAACACTGTTGGGTCTATAACAGGCTGTTTATCTACAACACTGTTGGGTCTATAACAGGCTGTTTATCTACAACACTGTTGGGTCTATAACAGGCTGTTTATCTACAACACTGTTGGGTCTTTAACAGGCTGTTTATCTACAACACTGTTGGGTCTATAACAGGCTGTTTATCTTCAACACTGTTGGGTCGTTAACAGGCTGTTTATCTACAACACTGTTGGGTCGTTAACAGGCTGTTTATCTACAACACTGTTGGGTCTATAACAGGCTGTTTATCTACAACACTGTTGGGTCGTTAACAGGCTGTTTATCTACAACACTGTTGGGTCATTAACAGGCTGTTTATCTACAACACTGTTGGGTCTATAACAGGCTGTTTATCTACAACACTGTTGGGTCTATTAATAAGAAGATGGAGCCACCCAGTGATCCTCATTTAAAGAGTTGTCTCCCCACATGCTGCTTCTAACAGTTGATCCTAGTTCTATCTTCCGTTCTATTTTTTCCTGAAATGACTGATATTACACCGGAGACAGGACTTGTGTCACGGCTGTCTAATGAAGTTAGCTGTGGCTGTTAGAGCGTCACACCTCTACATGAGCTGTTGATGGGTCATGTTCTCCCTTTAATTCACAAATCCAACAGCAAGAGCTGCCTGAGACAATTACTTGTCAACAATTAAGACCTTTCCTCTCTACTCCCCCTACCTAGTGCCTCAGTTATTCAGAATGAAATTAGCTCTGTGTTACTGTTTAGCACTTACAGTGGGGAGAACAAGTATTTGATACACTGCCAATTTGCAGGTTTCCCTACTTACAAAGCATGTAGAGGTCTGTCATTTATCATAGGTACACTTCAACTGTGAGAGACGGAATCTAAAACAAAAATTCAAAAATTCACATTGTATGATTTTTAAGTAATTCATTTGCATTTTATTGTATGACATAAGTATTTGATCACCTACCAACCAGTAAGAATTCCGGCTCTCACAGACCTGTTAGTTTTTCTTTAAGAAGCCCTCCTGTTCTCCACTCATTACCTGTATTAACTGCACCTGTTTGAACTCGTTACCTGTATAAAAGACACCTGTCCACACACTCAATCAAACAGACTCCAACCTCTCCACAATGGCCAAGACCAGACAGCTGTGTAAGGACATCAGGGATAAAATTGTAGACCTGCACAAGGCTGGGATGGGCTACAGGACAATAGGCAAGCAGCTTGGAGAGAAGGCAACAACTGTTGGCACTATTATTAGAAAATGGAAGAAGTTCAAGATGACAGTCAATCACCCTCAGTCTGGGGCTTCATGCAAGATCTCACCTCGTGGGGCATCAATGATCATGAGGAAGGTGAGGGATCAGCCCAGAACTACACGTCAGGACCTGGTCAATGACCTGAAGAGAGCTGGGACCACAGTCTCAAAGAAAACCATTAGTAACACACTACGTCGTCATGGATTAAAATCCTGCAGCACACGCAAGGTCCCCCTGCTCAAGCCAGCTCATGTCCAGGCCCGTCTGAAGTTTGCCAATGACCATCTGGATGATCCAGAGGAGGAATGGGAGAAGGTCATGTGGTCTGATGAGACAAAAATAGAGCTTTTTGGTCTATACTCCACTTGCCGTGTTTGGAGGAAGAAGAAGGATGGGTACAACCCCAAGAACACCATCCCAACCGTGAAGCATGGAGGTGGAAACATCATTCTTTGGGGATGCTTTTCTGCAAAGAGGACAGGACGACTGCACCGTATTGAGGGGAGGATGGATGGGGCCATGTATCGCGGGATCTTGGCCAACAACCTCCTTCCCTCAGTAAGAGCATTGAAGATGGGTCGTGACTGGGTCTTCCAGCATGACAACGACCCGAAACTCACAGCCAGGGCAACTAAGGAGTAAGAAGCATCTCAAGGCCTAGTCAGTCTCCAGACCTGAACCCAATAGAAAATGTTTGGAGGGAGCTGAAAGTCCGTATTGCCCAGCGACAGCCCTGAAACCTGAAGGATCTGGAGAAGGTCTGTATGGAGGAGTGGGCCAAAATCCCTGCTGCAGTGTGTGCAAACCTGGTCACGAACTACAGGGAACGTATGATCTCTGTAATTGCAAACAAAGGTTTCTGTACCAAATATTAAGTTCTGCTTTTCAAATACTTATGTCATGCAATAACATGCAAACAAATTACTCAAAAATCATACAATGTGAATTTCTGGATTTTTGTTTTAGATTCCGTCTCTCACAGTTGAAGTGTACCTATGATTCAAATTACAGACCTCTACATGCTTTGTAAGTAGGAAAACCTGCAAAATTGGCAGTGTATCAAATACTTGTTCTCCCCACTGTACCTCAGGCCACAGTGACAAATCCTCTCCTATATGGCTGCCAGAGAGTGCTTCTTACCTAGCGAGGCTAATTGTTCCTAAATAAGATCGATACAGAACAAGGGATCCATGTAGATACAGGCAGTTAGTCATTGGCTCCCCACATTTGCATTTAAAACATACGTAACCAATTGCACACAACATCAGTTCTACCGTTACAGGAGCAGAGGCACAATGTTCACTGTATTGATGTTTATGGGAACAAATGGTGCTCTAGACCTGTCCCTTCCTTCCACACTGTTTTACACACACTTCAATCTCCCTACTGTCTAGACCTGTCCCTTCCTTCCACACTGTTTTACACACACTTCAATCTCCCTACTGTCTAGACCTGTCCCTTCCTTCCACACTGTTTTACACACACTTCAAACTCCCTACTGTCTAGACCTGTCCCTTCCTTCCACACTGTTTTACACACACTTCAAACTCCCTACTGTCTAGACCTGTCCCTTCCTTCCACACTGTTTTACACACACTTCAAACTCCCTACTGTCTAGACCTGTCCCTTCCTTCCACACTGTTTCACACACACTTCAAACTCCCTACTGTCTAGACCTGTCCCTTCCTTCCACACTGTTTTACACACACTTCAAACTCCCTACTGTCTAGACCTGTCCCTTCCTTCCACACTGTTTTACACACACTTCAAACTCCCTACTGTCTAGACCTGTCCCTTCCTTCCACACTGTTTACACACACTTCAAATCTCCCTACTGTCTAGACCTGTCCCTTCCTTCCACACTGTTTTACACACACTTCAAACTCCCTACTGTCTAGACCTGTCCCTTCCTTCCACACTGTTTTACACACACTTCAAACTCCCTACTGTCTAGACCTGTCCCTTACGACTAGGGAACTCTACTGTTGAACTGTACATGTATTCCAAAGTGTCTTCTGGTTTAATTACTGTATTACCCTCTCTCACCCCCTCTTCTCTCTCATCCCTCTCACCCACCTCGTCTCCACCTTGCAGCCTCTGTGCCCCCTCCACCTGCCTCTCCTCTTTTCACCTCTATCTTTCCCATCCAACAAGTCAGGTAGAGAGGGGAGTATAGAGAGCGAGAGTCAGGTAGAGAGGGGAGTATAGAGAGAGAGAGTCAGGTAGAGAGGGGAGTATAGCGAGAGAGAGTCAGGTAGAGAGGGGAGAGAGTCAGGTAGAGAGGGAGTATAGAGAGAGACTCAGGTAGAGAGTCAGGAGAGTCAGGTAGAGAGGGAGAGAGGGGAGTATAGAGAGAGAGAGAGTCAGGTAGAGAGGGGAGTATAGAGAGGGAGAGAGAGAGAGAGTCAGGTAGAGAGGGGAGTATAGAGAGAGAGAGAGTCAGGTAGAGAGAGTATAGAGAGAGAGAGTCAGGAGAGGGGAGTATAGAGAGATAGATTCAGGTAGAGAGGGGAGTATAGAGAGGGGAGAGAGAGAGTCAGAGAGAGAGAGTCAGGTAGAGAGGGGAGTATAGAGAGAGACTCAGGTAGAGAGGGGAGTATAGAGAGAGAGAGAGTCAGGTAGAGAGGGGAGTATAGAGAGAGAGAGAGTCAGGTAGAGAGGGGAGTATAGAGAGAGAGAGAGAGAGTCAGGTAGAGAGGGGAGTATAGAGAGAGAGAGAGTCAGGTAGAGAGGGAGTATAGAGAGAGAGAGAGAGTCAGGTAGAGAGGGGAGTATAGAGAGAGAGAGACAGGTCAGTAGAGAGGGGGAGTAGAGAGAGAGAGAGTCAGGTAGAGAGGGGAGTCAGGTAGAGAGGGGAGAGAGAGAGTCAGGTAGAGAGGGAGTATAGAGAGAGAGAGAGTCAGGTCAGAGAGGGGAGTATAGAGAGAGAGAGTCAGGTAGAGAGGGAGAGTAGAGAGGGATAGAGAGAGAGTCAGGTAGAGAGGGGAGTATAGAGAGAGAGAGTCAGGTAGAGAGGGGAGTATAGAGAGGGAGAGAGAGAGTCAGGTAGAGAGAGAGAGAGAGGGGAGTATAGAGAGAGAGTCAGGTAGAGAGGGGAGTATAGAGAGAGAGAGTCAGGGGGTAGAGAGAGAGAGTCAGGTAGAGAGGGGAGTATAGCGAGAGAGTCAGGTAGAGAGGGGAGTATAGAGAGAGAGTCAGGTAGAGAGGGGAGTATAGAGGTAGAGAGAGAGTCAGGTAGAGAGGGGAGTATAGAGAGAGAGTCAGGTAGAGAGGGGAGTATAGAGAGAGAGAGTCAGGTAGAGAGGGGAGGGGAGTATAGAGAGAGAGAGTCAGGTAGAGGGGAGTATAGAGAGAGAGAGAGTCAGGTAGAGAGGGGAGTATAGAGAGAGAGTCAGGTAGAGGGGAGGGGAGTATAGAGAGAGAGTCAGGTAGAGAGGGGAGTATAGAGAGAGAGAGTCAGGTAGAGAGGGGAGTATAGAGAGAGAGTCAGGTAGAGAGGGAATATAGAGAGAGAGAGTCAGGTAGAGAGAGGGAGTATAGAGAGATAGATTCAGGTAGAGAGGGGAGTAGAGAGAGAGAGAGAGTCAGGTAGAGAGGTAGAGAGGGAGTATAGAGAGAGAGAGTCAGGTAGAGAGGGGAGTATAGAGAGAGAGAGTCAGGTAGAGAGGGGAGTATAGAGAGAGAGTCAGGTAGAGAGGGGAGTATAGAGAGAGAGAGTCAGGTAGAGAGGGGAGTATAGAGAGAGAGAGTCAGGTAGAGAGGGGAGTATAGAGAGAGAGTCAGGTAGAGAGGGGAGTATAGAGAGAGAGAGTCAGGTAGAGAGGGGAGTATAGAGAGATAGATTCAGGTAGAGAGGGGAGTATAGAGAGAGAGAGTCAGGTAGAGAGGGGAGTATAGAGAGAGAGAGTCAGGGGGTAGAGAGAGAGAGAGTAGAGAGGGGATAGAGAGAGAGAGTCAGGTAGAGAGGGGAGTATAGAGAGAGAGAGTCAGGTAGAGAGGGGAGTATAGAGAGAGAGAGTCAGGTAGAGAGGGGAGTATAGAGAGAGAGAGAGTCAGGTCAGGTAGAGAGGGGAGTATAGAGAGAGAGGGAGTAGAGTCAGGTAGAGAGGGAGTATAGAGAGAGAGTCAGGTAGAGGGGAGTATAGAGAGAGAGAGTCAGTAGAGAGGGGAGTATAGAGAGAGAGAGTCAGGTAGAGAGGGAGTATAGAGAGAGAGTCAGTAGAGAGGGGAGTATCAGGTAGAGAGGGGAGTCAGGTAGAGGGGAGTCAGGTAGCGAGAGAGAGTCAGGTAGAGGGGAGTATAGAGAGAGAGAGTCAGGTAGAGAGGGGAGTATAGAGAGAGAGAGTCAGGTAGAGGGGAGTATAGAGAGAGAGAGTCGAGAGAGTCAGGTAGAGAGGGGAGTATAGAGAGAGAGTCAGGTAGAGAGAGTATAGAGAGAGAGAGAGTCAGGTAGAGAGGGGAGAGTCAGGTAGAGAGGGGAGAGAGAGAGTCAGGTAGAGAGGGGAGTATAGAGAGAGAGTCAGGTAGAGAGGGGAGTATAGCAAGAGAGAGTCAGGTAGAGAGGGGAGTATAGCGAGAGAGAGTCAGGTAGAGAGGGGAGTATAGAGAGAGAGTCAGGTAGAGAGGGGAGAATAAGGAAAATGAAATTCCATTGAAGTTGAAATGAGAAGGGAATGTCTGAATAGGGAGTTTACCTGTGACTTTGATGCTGAGACGGAACTTTAAGAATGTTTTAAACAGAGCGGAAGGGTGAGTGGGAGACTGAGCAAGGCAAGGCTGTGTGATCCAACCTACCCATTTCACCTTCAAATACATGGAATATAAATAGCCGAGTCATCACTGTTTGTCCTGTTGTACCCTGTATGTTCTGGAGCAACACGATGCATGTCCTTCACCACACAACACTTCCTCTTTGGTGACAGATTGTTGAATAGGTTGTCACTGGCAGTTTCCATCTGGTGTACAGTCACCTGACCTTCTGATATCCTTTAATTCCTCTAAAACACAGTGTTCACTGATGTCATGGTTCATCTGGCCTGTTTCTATTTGGGGAATAGCTTTGACAAAATTCAGACAGAAAAGCTAGATAGATTCAGAGGCCTTGAATAGGCCAATGTGCCTGTCTGTTTGTGGAGTGAACCAAGGCTGAGTGCTAAACAAATGTCTTCTGTCTGCTGACACAGAGTATTGACACATCCTAAGTGTTTCTGCTTTATCTGTATTCATCAGGGAAAGTCTGGCTAATACAATTAGTTTTGTTTCAAGTTCTGTTTGCATTTTAAATCGCTCCTTTTTGTCCTTCTTTGGCTCAGTGTTAATTCCTCCCAACGGATCGTCTTATCAAGCACAGCTCCAATGTTAAAATGGCCTCCTCCTGACAACATCAGAGCACAACCTCATTCTTCCCTGGCATCCATTTGCTCTTTGTTCCTCTCTCCAAGCACGACCTCCAAAGAGACTTCATTAGAAACTTCCAAGAGATAAAGAGAAACAGAACACCAAAGGCATTAGAACATCTATCCTATTCAGCTCACAACAACAATTAGGCCTTGTCTGCATCATACTATCTCTGGACCTACCACGATATCCAGCCTTTCTATAAAAACAACACAGAAAACATCCCTCAGAAGTAGCTTTGGGAACACTGTCCTGTCTTTCCTGAGAGATCAGGCCTTATCCGTTTGCCTTGTGATTGATTCTCCCTCCATGAGAGGCTGGTCAGTGTGATGCAGAACATGGGTATGTACTATGTCCTGACGCTACTCTGCTCTGCAGAGGTCTCTCACTCTCTGTGTGTCTGTGTGTGTGCATCCGTGCGTGATATTATATTTAAAGAGCGGCTTAGTTAATTAGTCATTATCATATGTCCCCATCAGCTCCTCTGCAGTCCGCAGCACTGATCAGGCTGACACGGGCCGACGCCGAGCCGATCCCCATGCACTGATCAGGCTGACACGGGCCGACGCCGAGCCGATCCCACTGCACTGATCAGGCTGACACGGGCCGACGCCGAGCCGATCCCACTGCACTGATCAGGCTGACACGGGCCGACGCCGAGCCGATCCCACTGCACTGATCAGGTTGACACGGGCCGACGCCGAGCCGATCCCCATGCACTGATCAGGCTGACACGGGCCGACGCCGAGCCGATCCCACTGCACTGATCAGGCTGACACGGGCCGACGCCGAGCCGATCCCACTGCACTGATCAGGCTGACACGGGCCGACGCCGAGCCGATCCCCATGCACTGATCAGGCTGACACGGGCCGACGCCGAGCCGATCCCACTGCACTGATCAGGCTGACACGGGCCGACGCCGAGCCGATCCCACTGCACTGATCAGGCTGACACGGGCCGACGCCGAGCCGATCCCCTGCACTGATCAGGTTGACACGGGCTGACGCTGAGCCGAAGCCGAGCCGATCCCCTGCACTGATCAGGTTGACACGGGCTGACGCTGAGCCGAAGCCGAGCCGATCCCCTGCACTGATCAGGCTGACACGGGCCGACGCCGAGCCGATCCCAATGCACTGATCAGGTTGACACGGGCTGACGCTGAGCCGAAGCCGAGCCGATCCCCTGCACTGATCTGGCTGACACGGGCTGACGCCGAGCCGATCCCCCTGCACTGATCAGGCTGACACGGGCCGACGCCGAGCCGATCCCACTGCACTGATCAGGTTGACACGGGCTGACGCTGAGCCGAAGCCGAGCCGATCCCCCTGCACTGATCAGGCTGACACGGGCCGACACCGAGCCGATCCCACTGCACTGATCAGGTTGACACAGGCCGACGCTGAGCCGATCCCCTGCACTGATCAGGTTGACACGGGCCAACGCTGAGCCGATCCCCTGCACTGATCAGGTTGACACGGGCCGACGCTGAGCCGATCCCCCTGCACTGATCAGGTTGACACGGGCCGACGCTGAGCCGATCCCACTGCACTGATCAGGTTGACACGGGCCGACGCTGAGCCGATCCCCCTGCACTGATCAGCTTGCTCATTCAAACATAATGAAAGCTGAAAGGCCTCAGCGACCGGATGGTTCTCCAAGGAGATGCTGGAACCACAAGTCGTACTGGGACAGTCAGAACTCATTTGGTGTTGTCTGATGAAGGAGACAGGAGGCAGCTGATCAAACACAGAGATGGAGGTAGAACAAAGATAGTGGGAAAAAACAGAGAGAGCAACTTTAAAATGACTGCAGTAGCTTCTGTGTTTTTGATGTTCAAAATACTTAATAAAAATGGCTGTTGAATTTGAATAGGTTGCTCCTTGTAAACTCTTTGTTATAGCCACTAAAACGGGAAAAACTCAGGACTACAGTCATGAGATGAAGTTACTGTAGCCTTGACTAATAATGTGTGAATTGACATGAACACCAGGCACACATTCTGTCAATAAATGATTGTCCTTAAGTCCTTATTATTTCAGAGCGCTCAGGTTCTCACCTTGGCATTGTACTATGAATACAATGATTGCTGCATTAGTCCATTGAAGTAAGTTGAAGTATTTCTGAAGGGAAGACCTTGTTAAAAGTGTTTTTATAAAGTTTATCAGGGAGTCAAGTTCATTCGTGCTTTTGAAAGGACAGGAGGCGGTGTGCTGCACTGTTGTGACTGGGAGGTGAGAAGAGGCTAGGGGGCCAGGAGGCTAGGAGGAGGTGTGCTGCACTGTTGTGACTGGGAGGTGAGAAGAGGCTAGGGGGCCAGGAGGCTAGGAGGAGGTGTGCTGAACTGTTGTGACTGGGAGGTGAGAAGAGGCCAGGTGGCTAGGAGGCCAGGAGGCTAGGAGGAGGTGTGCTGAACTGTTGTGACTGGGAGGTGAGAAGAGGCTAGGGGGCCAGGAGGCTAGGAGGAGGTGTGCTGCACTGTTGTGACTGGGAGGTGAGAAGAGGCTAGGGGGCCAGGAGGCTAGGAGGAGGTGTGCTGAACTGTTGTGACTGGGAGGTGAGAAGAGGCCAGGTGGCTAGGAGGCCAGGAGGCTAGGAGGAGGTGTGCTGAACTGTTGTGACTGGGAGGTGAGAAGAGGCTAGGGGGCCAGGAGGCTAGGAGGAGGTGTGCTGCACTGTTGTGACTGGGAGGTGAGAAGAGGCTAGGAGGCCAGGAGGCTAGGAGGAGGTGTGCTGCACTGTTGTGACTGGGAGGTGAGAATTGGCCAGGTGGCTAGGAGGCTAGGAGGAGGTGTGCTGAACTGTTGTGACTGGGAGGTGAGAAGAGGCCAGGTGGCTAGGAGGCTAGGAGGAGGTGTGCTGAACTGTTGTGACTGGGAGGTGAGAAGAGGCTAGGAGGCCAGGAGGCTAGGAGGAGGTGTGCTGAACTGTTGTGACTTGGAGGTGAGAAGAGGCTAGGGGGCCAGGAGGCTAGGAGGAGGTGTGCTGAACTGTTGTGACTGGGAGGTGAGAAGAGGCCAGGTGGCTAGGAGGCCAGGAGGCTAGGAGGAGGTGTGCTGAACTGTTGTGACTGGGAGGTGAGAAGAGGCTAGGAGGCTAGCAGGCCAGGAGGAGGTGTGCTGAACTGTTGTGACTGGGAGGTGAGAAGAGGCTAGGAGGCCAGGAGGCTATGAGGACAGGAGGTGGTGTGCTGAACTGTTGTGACTGGGAGGTGAGAAGAGGCTAGGAGGCCAGGAGGCTAGGAGGACAGGAGGCGGTGTGCTGAACTGTTGTGACTGGGAGGTGAGAAGAGGCTAGGAGGCCAGGAGGCTAGGAGGCTAGGAGGAGGTGTGCTGAACTGTTGTGACTGGGAGGTGAGAAGAGGCCAGGAGGACAGGAGGAGGTGTGCTGAACTGTTGTGACTGGGTGGTGAGAAGAGGCTAGGAGGCCAGGAGGCCAGGAGGCTAGTAGGCCAGGAGAAAGTGTGCTGAACTGTTGTGACTGGGAGGTGAGAAGAGGCTAGGAGGCCAGGAGGCTAGGAGGAGGTGTGCTGAACTGTTGTGACTGGGAGGTGAGAAGAGGCTAGGAGGCCAGGAGGCTAGGAGGAGGTGTGCTGAACTGTTGTGACTGGGAGGTGAGAAGAGGCCAGGTGGCTAGGAGGCCAGGAGGCTAGGAGGAGGTGTGCTGAACTGTTGTGACTGGGAGGTGAGAAGAGGCTAGGAGGCTAGCAGGCCAGGAGGAGGTGTGCTGAACTGTTGTGACTGGGAGGTGAGAAGAGGCTAGGAGGCCAGGAGGCTAGGAGGCTAGGAGGACAGGAGGCGGTGTGCTGAACTGTTGTGACTGGGAGGTGAGAAGAGGCTAGGAGGCCAGGAGGCTAGGAGGACAGGAGGCGGTGTGCTGAACTGTTGTGACTGGGAGGTGAGAAGAGGCTAGGAGGCCAGGAGGCTAGGAGGCTAGGAGGAGGTGTGCTGAACTGTTGTGACTGGGAGGTGAGAAGAGGCTAGGAGGACAGGAGGACAGGAGGAGGTGTGCTGAACTGTTGTGACTGGGTGGTGAGAAGAGGCTAGGAGGCCAGGAGGCCAGGAGGCTAGTAGGCCAGGAGTAAGTGTGCTGAACTGTTGTGACTGGGAGGTGAGAAGAGGCTAGAAGGCCAGGAGGCTAGGAGGAGGTGTGCTGAACTGTTGTGACTGGGAGGTGAGAAGAGGCTAGGAGGCCAGGAGGCTAGGAGGAGGTGTGCTGAACTGTTGTGACTGGGAGGTGAGAAGAGGCCAGGTGGCTAGGAGGCCAGGAGGCTTGGAGGAGGTGTGCTGAACTGTTGTGGCTGGGAGGTGAGAAGAGGCTAGGAGGCTAGCAGGCCAGGAGGAGGTGTGCTGAACTGTTGTGACTGGGAGGTGAGAAGAGGCTAGGAGGCCAGGAGGCTAGGAGGACAGGAGGCGGTGTGCTGAACTGTTGTGACTGGGAGGTGAGAAGAGACTAGGAGGCCAGGAGGCTAGGAGGACAGGAGGCGGTGTGCTGAACTGTTGTGACTGGGAGGTGAGAAGAGGCTAGGAGGCCAGGAGGCTAGGAGGAGGTGTGCTGAACTGTTGTGACTGGGAGGTGAGAAGAGACTAGGAGGCCAGGAGGCTAGGAGGACAGGAGGCGGTGTGCTGAACTGTTGTGACTGGGAGGTGAGAAGAGGCTAGGAGGCCAGGAGGCTAGTAGGCCAGGAGAAAGTGTGCTGAACTGTTGTGACTGGGAGGTGAGAAGAGGCTAGGAGGCTAGGAGAGAGTGAAGGGAACCAAGCACACAGCAGATCCTGAGAGAAGATGAGATCCCCTGTGCCTACCAGGTCACCTGCTGTGCACCCGCACCTGATGAAATATTAACAACACCCTCTTGTCTTTTCCTCTGCATTCTCTTCTTTACAGGTCTGTTCATCCTGTAGCTCCAACACTCCCTCTAAAGACATGACGCTGCTGCAGATAGCATCATGGCAGATAGCATCATGGCAGATAGCATCATGGCACATAGCATCATGGCAGATAGCATCATGGCACATAGCATCATGGCAGATAGCATCATGGCAGATAGCATCATGGCACATAGCATCATGGCAGATAGCATCATGGCAGATAGCATCATGGCACATAGCATCATGGCAGATAGCATCATGGCAGATAGCATCATGGCACATAGCATCATGGCAGATAGCATCATGGCAGATATCATCATGGCACATAGCATCATGGCACATAGCATCATGGCACATAGCATCATGGCACATAGCATCATGGCAGATAGCATCATGGCAGATAGCATCATGGCACATAGCATCATGGCAGATAGCATCATGGCAGATAGCATCATGGCTCATGGCAGATAGCATCATGGCAGATAGCATCATGGCAGATAGCAGCGGTCCCTGTTGGGGTTCAAGAGCAATGGGATAGAGAGGGTAAGGAGTAAGGGTGCATCTCAAATGCTAACTATTACATGCAGTATATATTGCACTACTTTTGACCAGGACCTATGCGGCTTTGGTCAAAAGTAGTGCACTATAATACTGTATATACTATAGGGAATAGGCCTATGGGTGTGGTCTACAGATGAGAGGAGAGGTATAGAGGTATGGTCGATGGTCTCTGAGGGGGACTGTTAGTGCTAACACACTGCCAGACGCTGCTAAAAGGGCTTGGGGGAGTTCAGGGTTATTGATTAGTGAGTGCAGGCAGGCACACAGAGAGACACTGCCAATGTGAAACCTGGGCCCTGCAAGATCAGGTTAAGCTATAGCTACATACTGTATATTTATTGTATGTTCACTTAAAGCTTTTCAGAACATTCACTCTGCACTCGATCCTCCTCCCATCTCTATCTCTCTCTCCCTGTCTCTCTCTCTCTCCCTGTCTCTCTCTCTCCCTCTCTCTCTCTCTCACTCTCCCTGTCTCTCTCTCTCCCTGTCTCTCTCTCTCCCTGTCTCTCTCTCTCTCCCTGTCTCTCTCTCTCTCTCTCTCCCATCTCTCCCTGTCTCTCTCTCTCTCCCTGTCTCTCTCTCTCTCCCTGTCTCTCGCTCTCTCCCTCTCTCTCTCTCCCTGTCTCTCTCTGCCCCCTCTCTGTCTCCCTGTCTCTCTCTGCCCCCCCCGTCTCTCTCGCTCTACCTGTCCCTCTCTGCCCCCTCTCTCTCTCACTCCCTGTCACTCTCTGCCCCCTCTCTCTCTCAGTCCCTGTCTCTCTCTCCCTGTCTCTCTCTCTCTACCTGTCTCTCTCTGCCCCCTCCCTCTCTCTCTACCTGTCTTTCTCTTCCCTCCCCCCCCTCTCTCTCCCTGTCTCTCTCTCTCTCTGCCCTCCCCTCTCTCTCTCTACCTGTCTCTCTCTGCCTCCCCCTCTCTCCCTGTCTCTCTCTGCCCCCCCTCTCTCCCTGTCTCTCTCTGCCCCCCCCCCTCCCTGTCTCTTTGCCCACCCCCATATTTTTTTGTACACACATTTTAATCTGAAACGTTGGTTTGTAGTTTGCTTCTTAGCTCCGTTACTGGATATTCTATATATCCCTGAAGCACATACACACTATTTACCCATCCATCATATTCACTATTAAGTGTTCCTGTCATTATTTCAGACAGTCCTCCAGAAATAGAACTCACTTGTTCAGAATCCAGTGCCGGGCACGGCCGAACAGAGAGAGTGAGTGTGGTAATGGAGGGAAAGGCAGGGAGGAAAGGAAGGGGGTGAGATCTGATCAAGTGAGCCAATCCAGTGGTAATGATGAGCCTGGAGGAGTAGCCGGTCTCCTCTCTCCAGATGTGTACAAGATGCTGCTGTGTGTTGTGATGTGGAGATGAAGGGAGCTCGCCCGTCACTAATTGTGTCTGATAAAGGTTGAAAGGAAAACACAGAGCATGCTAAACTACAACATTTCAGCTGGAGCTTTTAACGTGTTATTTCCACTAGAAGAGAAAGACAGTTGAAACTATTCCTCTCCTATTCCTCAAAATGGCTGCCTATCGCTCCGTGGTCACTAAATCACTATCTTTCTTTGGGCCCAATTAGCGTCTATTTACAGAACAAGCCATTGCTGACAGATGAGTGCTCCCAGTAGGTGATCTATGATTCATATCTATTCTTACTTTGAATATCATAATATACTGAGATGCACATTAGTGTGAGTCATTGACCTAATTAGAGATGATTGAATTATGCTTCATCACAGCATTTAAAATGGATACCTTCCCTTCATCGTACTCCACATACATCATCAGTGTCCATACAACATGGAGTGCCTCAATTTACTACCACTTGTGTTCAACCCCATTGATGAATCTGACACCTGCTGTCTGTCACACACAGAGAAGGGTTGATTAACAATCAACCATCCAAACCCCAAGAGGCATGAG